>NW_027198866.1:0-38606 GCF_038502225.1 Cherax quadricarinatus
ATCGTCCGCAAACAAGGACACTTCTGAGTCTATCCCTTTCGTTATGTCATTCACATATACCAAGAACAGCACAGGTCCTAGGACTGACCCCTGTGGAACCCCGCTTGTCACAGGCGCCCACTTTGACACCTCATCACGTACCATGACTCGTTGTTGCCTCCCTGTAAGGTATTCTCTTATCCATTGCAGTGTCTTTCCTGTTATGTGTGCAGTAACCTCTTGTGAGGAACTGTGTCGAAGGCCTTCTTGCAGTTTAAAAAAATGCAGTCGATCCACCCCTCTCTCTCTTGTCTTACTTCTGTCACCTTGTCATAAAACTCTAATAGGTTTATGACACAGGATTTTCCCTCCCTGAAACCATGCTGGTTGTTAATTATACACTTGTTTCTTTCCAGGTGCTCCACCACTCTCCTCCTGATGATCTTCTCCATGACCTTGCATACTATACACGTTAGTGATACAGGTCTGTAGTTTAGTGCCTCATGTCTGTCTCCCCTTTTAAAAATTTGGACTACATTTGCCATCTTCCATACCTCAGGGAGTTGCCCAGTTTCAAATGATGTGTTGAAGATCTTCGTTAATGGTACATACAATGTCTCTGCTCCCTCTTTAAGGACCCACGGAGAGATGTTGTCTGGTCCCACCGCCTTTGAGGTGTCAAGTTCGCATAGCAGCTTCTTCACCTCCTCCTTGGTTATATGTACCTCATCCAGCACTTGCTGGTGCACCCCCCTGCTCTGATTTCCTGGAGTCCTACTGGTTTCCACTGTAAATACTTCTTTAAATCTTGTGTGTATGTGTGTGTGTGTGTGTATGTGTGTGTGTGTGTGTGTGTGTGTGTGTGTGTGTGTGTGTGTGTGTGTGTGTGTGTGTGTGTGTGTGTGCCTGTCTGTGTGTGTGTGCCTGTCTGTCTGTCTGGCTGTCTGTCTGTCTGTCTGTCTGTCTGCCTGTGTGTGTGTGTCTGTGTGTCTGTGTCTGTGTGTGTCTTTGTCTCGGTGTGTGTGTCTGTGTGTCTATGTGTGAGTATGTGTGTGTCTTTGTGTCTGTGCGTTTGTCTGTGTCTCTGTGTACTCACCTAGTTGAGGATGCAGGGGCCGAGTCCAAGCTCCTGGCCCCGCCTCTTCACTGGTCGCTACTAGGTCACTCTCCCTGAACCGTGAGCTTTATCATACCTCTGCTTAAAGCTATGTATGGATCCTGCCTCCACTACATCGCTTCCCAATCTATTCCACTTACTGACTACTCTGTGACTGAAGAAATACTTCCTAACATCCCTGTGATTCATCTGTGTCTTCAACTTCCAACTGTGTCCCCTTGTTACTGTGTCCAATCTCTGGAACATCCTGTCTTTGTCCACCTTGTCAATTCCTCTCAATATTTTGTATGTCGTTATCATGTCCCCCCTATCTCTCCTGTCCTCCAGTGTCGTCAGGTTGATATCCCTTAACCTCTCCTCGTAGGACAGACCTCTTAGCTCTGGGACTAGTCTTGTTGCAAACCTTTGCACTTTCTCTAGTTTCTTTACATGCTTGGCTAGGTGTGGGTTCCAAACTGGTACCGCATACTCCAATATGGGCCTAACGTACACGGTTTACAGGGTCCTGAACGATTCCTTATTAAGGTGTCGGAATGCTGTTCTGAGGTTTGCTAGGCGCCCATATGTGTATCTGTGTTTGTGTATGTCTATGTGCGTGTGTCTGTGTCTATGTACGTGTGTGCACTCTCACTTATTTGTGTTCGGCTATTTGTGGTTGCAGAGGTCGTGTCTCAGCTCTTGGCCCTCCTTCTTAACTTCCCATTTGCTGCCTTTACCCTGCTCTTAGCCTCGTGGGCACTGTCTACCCTCTACGGAGCCAGCCTCGTGGGCAACGTCTACCCTCTGTGGAGCCAGACTCGTGGGCACCGTCTACCCTTTATGGAGCCAGACTCGTGGGCACCGTCTACTCTCTATGGAGCCAGCATTGTGCGCACCGTCTACCCTCTGTGGAGCCAGACTCGTGGGCACCGGCTACCCTCCGTGAAGCCAGCCTCAGCTATGACATGGTCCAGATCATTCCACCTCCTGACCACCCTCAGACTGAAGAAATACTTCTTGGCATCCCTGTGACTCACCTGTCTCTTTAAAGTTCATTTTCGTGTACCAGTTTCACGGCTCATAAACAGTCAATCCCTGTCCATCCTATCAGTTCTCTGAGTATTTAGTATGTTGTTATCATATCTCCCCTAGTTATATCCTAATAATGTACATCTGTAAGCTTGAGAGAACTATTCAACTTCTAAAACTTTTCCACCTTTTCAAGCTTTAGAAAATGTTTAATTAAGTGAAAACATGCTTAATAAGCTGTAAGCTGATGCTGCATATTCTAAGATGTTGTGTATACACATGTAAAAGATTGTTTATTGAAATTCTTGGAGATATACTACCTCGCCTGGGATGCTGAAGTCACACGGGTTTTGATCCTCCAGCGATATGTTCGGTGTGATGGGAGCTCCAAGATGCTATAATCTGTGCTTAATTTGTCAAATAAATTGTCAATAGTGCCAATACAATGCCTGTCAAGAGTACCAATACAAGTGCTAAGATAACACAGGAGACAACAAGGATCATCAACAGTGCTAAGATAACACAGGAGACAACAAGGATCATCAACAGTGCTAAGATAACACAGGAGATAACAAGGATCATCAACAGTGCTAAGATAACACAGGAGACAACAAGGATCATCAACAGTGCTAAGATAACACAGGAGACAACAAGGATCATCAAGAGTGCTAAGATAACACAGGAGACAACAAGGATCATCAACAGTGCTAAGATAACACAGGAGACAACAAGGATCATCAACAGTGCTAAGATAACACAGGAGACAACAAGGATCATCAACAGTGCTAAGATAACACAGGAGACAACAAGGATCATCAACAGTGCTAAGATAACACAGGAGACAACAAGGATCATCAACAGTGCTAAGATAACACAGGAGACAACAAGGATCATCAACAGTGCTAAGATAACACAGGAGACAACAAGGATCATCAACAGTGCTAAGATAACACAGGAGACAACAAGGATCATCAGCAGTGCTAAGATAACACAGAAGACAAGGATCATCAGCAGTGCTAAGATAACACAGGAGACAAGAATCATCAGCAGTGCTAAGATAACACAGGAGACAAGGATCATCAGCAGTGCTAAGATAACACAGAAGACAAGGATCATCAGCAGTGCTAAGATAACACAGGAGACAAGGATCATCAGCAGTGCTAAGATAACACAGGAGACAAGGATCATCAGCAGTGCTAAGATAACACAGAAGACAAGGATCATCAGCAGTGCTAAGATAACACAGGAGACAAGGATCATCAGCAGTGCTAAGATAACACAGGAGACAAGAATCATCAGCAGTGCTAAGATAACAAAGGAGACAAGGATCATTAACAGTGCTAAGATAGCACAGGAGATAAGAATCATCAGCAGTGCTAAGTTAACACAGAAGACAAGGATCATCAGCATTGCTAAGATAACACAGGAGACAAGGATCATCAGCAGTGCTAAGATAACACAGGAGACAAGAATCATCAGCAGTGCTAAGATAACAGAGGAGACAAGGATCATCAACAGTGCTAAGATAACACAGGAGACAAGAATCATCAGCAGTGCTAAGATAACACAGGAGACAAGAATCATCAGCAGTGCTAAGATAACACAGGAGACAAGGATCATCAGCAGTGCTAAGATAACACAGGAGACAAGAATCATCAGCAGTGCTAAGATAACACAGGAGACAAGGATCATCAGCAGTGCTAAGATAACACAGAAGCCAAGGATCATCAGCAGTGCTAAGATAACACAGGAGACAAGGATCATCAGCAGTGTTAAGATAACACGGAAAACAAGGATCATCAGCAGTGCTAAGATAACACAGAAAACAAGGATCATCGGCAGTGCTAAGATAACACATGAGAAAAGAATAATCAACAGTGCTAAGATAACACAGGAGACAACAAAGATCATCAACAGTGCTAAGATAACACTGGAGACAACAAGGATCATCAACAGTGCTAAGATAACACTGGAGACAACAAGGATCATCAACAGTGATAAGATAACACAGGAGACAACAAGGATCATCAACAGTGCTAAGATAACACAGGAGACAACAAAGATCATCAACAGTGCTAAGATAACACTTGAGAAAAGAATACTCAACAGTGCTAAGATAACACAGGAGACAACAAAGATCATCAACAGTGCTAAGATAACACAGGAGACAACAAAGATCATCAACAGTGCTAAGATAACACTGGAGATAACAAGGATCATCAACAGTGCTAAGATAACACAGGAGACAACAAAGATCATCAACAGTGCTAAGATAACACATGAGAAAAGAATAATCAACAGTGCTAAGATAACACAGGAGACAACAAAGATCATCAACAGTGCTAAGATAACACAGGAGACAACAAAGATCATCAACAGTGCTAAGATAACACATGAGAAAAGAATAATCAACAGTGCTAAGATAACACAGGAGACGACAAAGATCATCAACAGTGCTAAGATAACACTGGAGACAACAAGGATCATCAACAGTGCTAAGATAACACAGGAGACAACAAAGATCATCAACAGTGCTAAGATAACACATGAGAAAAGAATAATCAACAGTGCTAAGATAACACAGGAGACAACAAAGATCATCAACAGTGCTAAGATAACACAGGAGACAACAAAGATCATCAACAGTGCTAAGATAACACATGAGAAAAGAATAATCAACAGTGCTAAGATAACACAGGAGACAACAAGGATCATCAACAGTGCTAAGATAACACAGGAGACAACAAGGATCATCAACAGATCTAAGATAACACAGGAGACAACAAGGATCATCAACAGTGCTAAGATAACACAGGAGACAACAAGGATCATCAACAGTGCTAAGATAACACAGGAGACAACAAGGATCATCAACAGTGCTAAGATAACACAGGAGACAACAAGGATCATCAACAGTGCTAAGATAACACAGGAGACAACAAGGATCATCAGCAGTGCTAAGATAACACAGAAGACAAGGATCATCAGCAGTGCTAAGATAACACAGGAGACAAGAATCATCAGCAGTGCTAAGATAACACAGGAGACAAGGATCATCAGCAGTGCTAAGATAACACAGAAGACAAGGATCATCAGCAGTGCTAAGATAACACAGGAGACAAGGATCATCAGCAGTGCTAAGATAACACAGGAGACAAGGATCATCAGCAGTGCTAAGATAACACAGAAGACAAGGATCATCAGCAGTGCTAAGATAACACAGGAGACAAGGATCATCAGCAGTGCTAAGATAACACAGGAGACAAGAATCATCAGCAGTGCTAAGATAACAAAGGAGACAAGGATCATTAACAGTGCTAAGATAGCACAGGAGATAAGAATCATCAGCAGTGCTAAGTTAACACAGAAGACAAGGATCATCAGCATTGCTAAGATAACACAGGAGACAAGGATCATCAGCAGTGCTAAGATAACACAGGAGACAAGAATCATCAGCAGTGCTAAGATAACAGAGGAGACAAGGATCATCAACAGTGCTAAGATAACACAGGAGACAAGAATCATCAGCAGTGCTAAGATAACACAGGAGACAAGAATCATCAGCAGTGCTAAGATAACACAGGAGACAAGGATCATCAGCAGTGCTAAGATAACACAGGAGACAAGAATCATCAGCAGTGCTAAGATAACACAGGAGACAAGGATCATCAGCAGTGCTAAGATAACACAGAAGACAAGGATCATCAGCAGTGCTAAGATAACACAGGAGACAAGGATCATCAGCAGTGTTAAGATAACACGGAAAACAAGGATCATCAGCAGTGCTAAGATAACACAGAAAACAAGGATCATCGGCAGTGCTAAGATAACACATGAGAAAAGAATAATCAACAGTGCTAAGATAACACAGGAGACAACAAAGATCATCAACAGTGCTAAGATAACACTGGAGACAACAAGGATCATCAACAGTGCTAAGATAACACTGGAGACAACAAGGATCATCAACAGTGATAAGATAACACAGGAGACAACAAGGATCATCAACAGTGCTAAGATAACACAGGAGACAACAAAGATCATCAACAGTGCTAAGATAACACTTGAGAAAAGAATACTCAACAGTGCTAAGATAACACAGGAGACAACAAAGATCATCAACAGTGCTAAGATAACACAGGAGACAACAAAGATCATCAACAGTGCTAAGATAACACTGGAGACAACAAGGATCATCAACAGTGCTAAGATAACACAGGAGACAACAAAGATCATCAACAGTGCTAAGATAACACATGAGAAAAGAATAATCAACAGTGCTAAGATAACACAGGAGACAACAAAGATCATCAACAGTGCTAAGATAACACAGGAGACAACAAAGATCATCAACAGTGCTAAGATAACACATGAGAAAAGAATAATCAACAGTGCTAAGATAACACAGGAGACGACAAAGATCATCAACAGTGCTAAGATAACACTGGAGACAACAAGGATCATCAACAGTGCTAAGATAACACAGGAGACAACAAAGATCATCAACAGTGCTAAGATAACACATGAGAAAAGAATAATCAACAGTGCTAAGATAACACAGGAGACAACAAAGATCATCAACAGTGCTAAGATAACACAGGAGACAACAAAGATCATCAACAGTGCTAAGATAACACATGAGAAAAGAATAATCAACAGTGCTAAGATAACACAGGAGACAACAAGGATCATCAACAGTGCTAAGATAACACAGGAGACAACAAAGATCATCAACAGTGCTAAGATAACACATGAGAAAAGAATAATCAACAGTTCTAAGATAACACAGGAGACAACAAAGATCATCAACAGTGCTAAGATAACACATGAGAAAAGAATAATCAACAGTGCTAAGATAACACAGGAGACAACAAAGATCATCAACAGTGCTAAGATAACACTGGAGAAAACAAGGATCATCAACAGTGCTAAGATAACACAGGAGACAACAAAGATCATCAACAATGCTAAGATAACACATGAGAAAAGAATAATCAACAGTGCTAAGATAACACAGGAGACAACAAAGATCATCAACAGTGCTAAGATAACACAGGAGACAACAAAGATCATCAACAGTGCTAAGATAACACATGAGAAAAGAATAATCAACAGTGCTAAGATAACACAGGAGACAACAAGGATCATCAACAGTGCTAAGATAACACAGGAGACAACAAAGATCATCAACAGTGCTAAGATAACACATGAGAAAAGAATAATCAACAGTGCTAAGATAACACAGGAGACAACAAAGATCATCAACAGTGCTAAGATAACACATGAGAAAAGAATAATCAACAGTGCTAAGATAACACAGGAGACAACAAGGATCATCAACAGTGCTAAGATAACACAGGAGACAACAAAGATCATCAACAGTGCTAAGATAACACATGAGAAAAGAATAATCAACAGTGCTAAGATAACACAGGAGACAACAAAGATCATCAACAGTGCTAAGATAACACATGAGAAAAGAATAATCAACAGTGCTAAGATAACACAGGAGACAACAAAGATCATCAACAGTGCTAAGATAACACAGGAGACAACAAAGATCATCAACAGTGCTAAGATAACACTGGAGACAACAAAGATCATCAACAGTGCTAAGATAACACTGGAGACAACAAGGATCATCAACAGTGATAAGATAACACAGGAGACAACAAAGATCATCAACAGTGCTAAGATAACACTGGAGACAAAAAAGATCATCAACAGTGCTAAGATAACACTGGAGACAACAAAGATCATCAACAGTGCTAAGATAACACTGGAGACAACAAGGATCATCAACAGTGCTAAGATAACACTGGAGACAACAAAGATCATCAACAGTGCTAAGATAACACTGGAGACAACAAGGATCATCAACAGTGCTATGATAACACAGGAGACAACAAAGATCATCAACAGTGCTAAGATAACACTGGAGACAACAAAGATCATCAACAGTGCTAAGATAACACAGGAGACAACAAAGATCATCAACAGTGCTAAGATAACACTGGAGACAACAAAGATCATCAACAGTGCTAAGATAACACTGGAGACAACAAAGATCATCAACAGTGCTAAGATAACACTGGAGACAACAAAGATCATCAACAGTGCTAAGATAACACAGGAGACAACAAAGATCATCAACAGTGCTAAGATAACACTGGAGACAACAAAGATCATCAACAGTGCTAAGATAACACTGGAGACAAAAAAGATCATCAACAGTGCTAAGATAACACTGGAGACAACAAAGATCATCAACAGTGCTAAGATAACACTGGAGACAACAAGGATCATCAACAGTGCTAAGATAACACTGGAGACAACAAAGATCATCAACAGTGCTAAGATAACACTGGAGACAACAAGGATCATCAACAGTGCTATGATAACACAGGAGACAACAAAGATCATCAACAGTGCTAAGATAACACTGGAGACAACAAAGATCATCAACAGTGCTAAGATAACACAGGAGACAACAAAGATCATCAACAGTGCTAAGATAACACTGGAGACAACAAAGATCATCAACAGTGCTAAGATAACACTGGAGGCAACAAAGATCATCAACAGTGCTAAGATAACACTGGAGACAACAAAGATCATCAACAGTGCTAAGATAACACAGGAGACAACAAAGATCATCAACAGTGCTAAGATAACACTGGAGACAACAAAGATCATCAACAGTGCTAAGATAACACTGGAGACAACAAAGATCATAAACAGTGCTAAGATAACACTGGAGACAACAAGGATCATCAACAGTGCTAAGATAACACAGAAGACAACAAAGATCATCAACAGTGCTAAGATAACACTGGAGACAACAAAGATCATCAACAGTGCTAAGATAACACTGGAGACAACAAAGATCAACAACAGTGCTAAGATAACACTGGAGACAACAAAGATCATCAACAGTGCTAAGATAACAGAGGAGACAACAAAGATCATCAACAGTGCTAAGATAACACTGGAGACAACAAAGATCATCAACAGTGCTAAGATAACACTGGAGACAACAAAGATCATCAACAGTGCTAAGATAACACTGGAGACAACAAAGATCATCAACAGTGCTAAGATAACACTGGAGACAACAAGGATCATCAACAGTGCTAAGATAACACTGGAGACAACAAGGATCATCAACAGTGCGAAGATAACACTGGAGACAACAAGGATCATCAACAGTGCTAAGATAACACTGGAGACAACAAAGATCATCAACAGTGCTAAGATAACACTGGAGACAACAAAAATCATCAACAGTGCTAAGATAACACTGGAGACAACAAAGATCATCAACAGTGCTAAGATAACACTGGAGACAACAAAGATCATCAACAGTGCTAAGATAACACTGGAGACAACAAGGATCATCGACAGTGCTAAGATAACACTGGAGACAACAAAGATCATCAACAGTGCTAAGATAACACTGGAGACAACAAGGATCATCAACAGTGCTAAGATAACACTGGAGACAACAAAGATCATCAACAGTGCTAAGATAACACAGGAGACAACAAAGATCATCAACAGTGCTAAGATAACACTGGAGACAACAAAGATCATCAACAGTGCTAAGATAACACTGGAGACAACAAAGATCATCAACAGTGCTAAGATAACACTGGAGACAACAAGGATCATCAACAGTGCTAAGATAACACTGGAGACAACAAAGATCATCAACAGTGCTTAGATAACACTGGAGACAACAAAGATCATCAACAGTGCTAAGATAACACTGGAGACAACAAGGATCATCAACAGTGCTAAGATAACACTGGAGACAACAAAGATCATCAACAGTGCAAAGATAACACAGGAGACAACAAAGATCATCAACAGTGCTAAGATAACACAGGAGACAACAAAGATCATCAACAGTGCTAAGATAACACTGGAGACAAAAAGATCATCAACAGTGCTAAGATAACACTGGAGACAACAAGGATCATCAACAATGCTAAGATAACACTGGAGACAACAAAGATCATCAACAGTGCTAAGATAACACTGGAGACAACAAAGATCATCAACAGTGCTAAGATAACACTGGAGACAACAAAGATCATCAACAGTGCTAAGATAACACTGGAGACAACAAGGATCATCAACAGTGCTAAGATAACACTGGAGACAACAAAGATCATCAACAGTGCTAAGATAACACTGGAGACATCAAAGATCATCAACAGTGCTAAGATAACACTGGAGACAACAAGGATCATCAACAGTGCTAAGATAACACTGGAGACAACAAAGATCATCAACAGTGCTAAGATAACACAGGAGACAACAAAGATCATCAACAGTGCTAAGATAACACAGGAGACAACAAAGATCATCAACAGTGCTAAGATAACACTGGAGACAACAAAGATCATCAACAGTGCTAAGATAACACTGGAGACAACAAGGATCATCAACAGTGCTAAGATAACACTGGAGACAACAAAGATCATCAACAGTGCTAAGATAACACTGGAGACAGCAAAGATCATCAACAGTGCTAAGATAACACTGGAGACAGCAAAGATCATCAACAGTGCTAAGATAACACAGGAGACAACAAAGATCATCAACAGTGCTAAGATAACACTGTTGACAACAAAGATCATCAACAGTGCTAAGATAACACTGGAGACAACAAAGATCATCAACAGTGCTAAGATAACACTGGAGACAACAAAGATCATCAACAGTGCTAAGATAACACTGGAGACAACAAGGATCATCAAGAGTGCTAAGATAACACTGGAGACAACAAAGATCATCAACAGTGCTAAGATAACACTGGAGACAACAAAGATCATCAACAGTGCTAAGATAACACTGGAGACAACAAGGATCATCAACAGTGCTAAGATAACACTGGAGACAACAAAGATCATCAACAGTGCTAAGATAACACTGGAGACAACAAAGATCATCAACAGTGCTAAGATAACACTGGAGACAACAAAGATCATCAACAATGCTAAGATAACACAGGAGACAACAAAGATCATCAACAGTGCTAAGATAACACTGGAGACAACAAAGATCATCAACAGTGCTAAGATAACACATTAGAAAAGAATAATCAACAGTGCTAAGATAACACAGGAGACAACAAGGATCATCAACAGTGCTAAGATAACACAGGAGACAACAAAGATCATCAACAGTGCTAAGATTACACAGGAGACAACAAAGATCATCAACAGTGCTAAGATAACACATGAGAAAAGAATAATCAACAGTGCTAAGATAACACAGGAGACAACAAAGGTCATCAACAGTGCTAAGATAACACTGGAGACAACAAGGATCATCAACAGTGCTAAGATAACACAGGAGACAACAAAGATCATCAACAGTGCTAAGATAACACTGGAGACAACAAAGATCATCAACAGTGCTAAGATAACACATGAGAAAAGAATAATCAACAGTGCTAAGATAACACAGGAGACAACAAAGATCATCAACAGCGCTAAGATAACACAGGAGACAACAAAGATCATCAACAGTGCTAAGATAACACATGAGAAAAGAATAATCAACAGTGCTAAGATAACACAGGAGACAACAAGGATCATCAACAGTGCTAAGATAACACAGGAGACAACAAAGATCATCAACAGTGCTAAGATAACACATGAGAAAAGAATAATCAACAGTGCTAAGATAACACAGGAGACAACAAAGATCATCAACAGTGCTAAGATAACACATGAGAAAAGAATAATCAACAGTGCTAAGATAACACAGGAGACAACAAAGATCATCAACAGTGCTATGATAACACTGGAGACAACAAAGATCATCAACAGTGCTAAGATAACACAGGAGACAACAAAGATCATCAACAATGCTAAGATAACACATGAGAAAAGAATAATCAACAGTGCTAAGATAACACAGGAGACAACAAAGATCATCAACAGTGCTAAGATAACACAGGAGACAACAAAGATCATCAACAGTGCTAAGATAACACATGAGAAAAGAATAATCAACAGTGCTAAGATAACACAGGAGACAACAAGGATCATCAACAGTGCTAAGATAACACAGGAGACAACAAAGATCATCAACAGTGCTAAGATAACACATGAGAAAAGAATAATCAACAGTGCTAAGATAACACAGGAGACAACAAAGATCATCAACAGTGCTAAGATAACACATGAGAAAAAAATAATCAACAGTGCTAAGATAACACAGGAGACAACAAAGATCATCAACAGTGCTAAGATAACACAGGAGACAACAAAGATCATCAACAGTGCTAAGATAACACTGGAGACAACAAAGATCATCAACAGTGCTAAGATAACACTGGAGACAACAAGGATCATCAACAGTGATAAGATAACACAGGAGACAACAAAGATCATCAACAGTGCTAAGATAACACTGGAGACAACAAAGATCATCAACAGTGCTAAGATAACACTGGAGACAACAAAGATCATCAACAGTGCTAAGATAACACTGGAGACAACAAAGATCATCAACAGTGCTAAGATAACACTGGAGACAACAAAGATCATCAACAGTGCTAAGATAACACTGGAGACAACAAGGATCATCAACAGTGCTAAGATAACACTGGAGACAACAAAGATCATCAACAGTGCTAAGATAACACATGAGAAAAGAATAATCAACAGTGCTAAGATAACACAGGAGACAACAAAGATCATCAACAGCGCTAAAATAACACAGGAGACAACAAAGATCATCAACAGTGCTAAGATAACACATGAGAAAAGAATAATCAACAGTGCTAAGATAACACAGGAGACAACAAGGATCATCAACAGTGCTAAGATAACACAGGAGACAACAAAGATCATCAACAGTGCTAAGATAACACATGAGAAAAGAATAATCAACAGTGCTAAGATAACACAGGAGACAACAAAGATCATCAACAGTGCTAAGATAACACATGAGAAAAGAATAATCAACAGTGCTAAGATAACACAGGAGACAACAAAGATCATCAACAGTGCTATGATAACACTGGAGACAACAAAGATCATCAACAGTGCTAAGATAACACAGGAGACAACAAAGATCATCAACAATGCTAAGATAACACATGAGAAAAGAATAATCAACAGTGCTAAGATAACACAGGAGACAACAAAGATCATCAACAGTGCTAAGATAACACAGGAGACAACAAAGATCATCAACAGTGCTAAGATAACACATGAGAAAAGAATAATCAACAGTGCTAAGATAACACAGGAGACAACAAGGATCATCAACAGTGCTAAGATAACACAGGAGACAACAAAGATCATCAACAGTGCTAAGATAACACATGAGAAAAGAATAATCAACAGTGCTAAGATAACACAGGAGACAACAAAGATCATCAACAGTGCTAAGATAACACATGAGAAAAGAATAATCAACAGTGCTAAGATAACACAGGAGACAACAAAGATCATCAACAGTGCTAAGATAACACAGGAGACAACAAAGATCATCAACAGTGCTAAGATAACACTGGAGACAACAAAGATCATCAACAGTGCTAAGATAACACTGGAGACAACAAGGATCATCAACAGTGATAAGATAACACAGGAGACAACAAAGATCATCAACAGTGCTAAGATAACACTGGAGACAACAAAGATCATCAACAGTGCTAAGATAACACTGGAGACAACAAAGATCATCAACAGTGCTAAGATAACACTGGAGACAACAAAGATCATCAACAGTGCTAAGATAACACTGGAGACAACAAAGATCATCAACAGTGCTAAGATAACACTGGAGACAACAAGGATCATCAACAGTGCTAAGATAACACTTTAGACAACAAAGATCATCAACAGTGCTAAGATAACACTGGAGACAACAAGGATCATCAACAGTGCTATGATAACACAGGAGACAACAAAGATCATCAACAGTGCTAAGATAACACTGGAGACAACAAAGATCATCAACAGTGCTAAGATAACACAGGAGACAACAAAGATCATCAACAGTGCTAAGATAACACTGGAGACAACAAAGATCATCAACAGTGCTAAGATAACACTGGAGACAACAAAGATCATCAACAGTGCTAAGATAACACTGGAGACAAGAAAGATCATCAACAGTGCTAAGATAACACAGGAGACAACAAAGATCATCAACAGTGCTAAGATAACACTGGAGACAACAAAGATCATCAACAGTGCTAAGATAACACAGGAGACAACAAAGATCATCAACAGTGCTATGATAACACTGGAGACAACAAAGATCATCAACAGTGCTAAGATGACACTGGAGACAACAAAGATCATCAACAGTGCTAAGATAACACTGGAGACAACAAAGATCATCAACAGTGCTAAGATAACACTGGAGACAACAAGGATCATCAACAGTGCTAAGATAACACTGGAGACAACAAGGATCATCAACAGTGCTAAGATAACACTGGAGACAACAAGGATCATCAACAGTGCTAAGATAACACTGGAGACAACAAAGATCATCAACAGTGCTAAGATAACACTGGAGACAACAAAGATCATCAACAGTGCTAAGATAACACTGGAGACAACAAAGATCATCAACAGTGCTAAGATAACACTGGAGACAACAAAGATCATCAACAGTGCTAAGATAACACTGGAGACAACAAGGATCATCAACAGTGCTAAGATAACACTGGAGACAGCAAAGATCATCAACAGTGCTAAGATAACACTGGAGACAACAAGGATCATCAACAGTGCTAAGATAACACTGGAGACAACAAAGATCATCAACAGTGCTAAGATAACACAGGAGACAACAAAGATCATCAACAGTGCTAAGATAACACTGGAGACAACAAAGATCATTAACAGTGCTAAGATAACACTGGAGACAACAAAGATCATCAACAGTGCTAAGATAACACTGGAGACAACAAGGATCATCAACAGTGCTAAGATAACACTGGAGACAACAAAGATCATCAACAGAGCTTAGATAACACTGGAGACAACAAAGATTATCAACAGTGCTAAGATAACACTGGAGACAACAAGGATCATCAACAGTGCTAAGATAACAATGGAGACAACAAAGATCATCAACAGTGCTAAGATAACACGGGAGACAACAAAGATCATCAACAGTGCTAAGATAACACAGGAGACAACAAAGATCATCAACAGTGCTAAGATAACACTGGAGACAACAAAGATCATCAACAGTGCTAAGATAACACTGGAGACAACAAGGATCATCAACAGTGCTAAGATAACACTGGAGACAACAAAGATCATCAACAGTGCTAAGATAACACTGGAGACAACAAAGATCATCAACAGTGCTAAGATAACACTGGAGACAACAAAGATCATCAACAGTGCTAAGATGACACTGGAGACAACAAAGATCATCAACAGTGCTAAGATAACACTGGAGACAACAAAGATCATCAACAGTGCTAAGATAACACTGGAGACAACAAGGATCATCAACAGTGCTAAGATAACACTGGAGACAACAAGGATCATCAACAGTGCTAAGATAACACTGGAGACAACAAGGATCATCAACAGTGCTAAGATAACACTGGAGACAACAAAGATCATCAACAGTGCTAAGATAACACTGGAGACAACAAAGATCATCAACAGTGCTAAGATAACACTGGAGACAACAAAGATCATCAACAGTGCTAAGATAACACAGGAGACAACAAAGATCATCAACAGTGATAAGATAACACTGGAGACAACAAGGATCATCAACAGTGCTAAGATAACACTGGAGACAACAAAGATCATCAACAGTGCTAAGATAACACTGGAGAAAACAAGGATCATCAACAGTGCTAAGATAACACTGGAGACAACAAAGATCATCAACAGTGCTAAGATAACACAGGAGACAACAAAGATCATCAACAGTGCTAAGATAACACTGGAGACAACAAAGATCATCAACAGTGCTAAGATAACACTGGAGACAACAAAGATCATCAACAGTGCTAAGATAACACTGGAGACAACAAGGATCATCAACAGTGCTAAGATAACACTGGAGACAACAAAGATCATCAACAGTGCTTAGATAACACTAGAGACAACAAAGATCATCAACAGTGCTAAGATAACACTGGAGACAACAAGGATCATCAACAGTGCTAAGATAACACTGGAGACAACAAAGATCATCAACAGTGCTAAGATAACACAGGAGACAACAAAGATCATCAACAGTGCTAAGATAACACAGGAGACAACAAAGATCATCAACAGTGCTAAGATAGCACTGGAGACAACAAAGATCATCAACAGTGCTAAGATAACACTGGAGACAACAAGGATCATCAACAGTGCTAAGATAACACTGGAGACAACAAAGATCATCAACAGTGCTAAGATAACACTGGAGACAACAAAGATCATCAACAGTGCTAAGATAACACTGGAGACAACAAGGATCATCAACAGTGCTAAGATAACACTGGAGACAACAAAGATCATCAACAGTGCTAAGATAACACTGGAGACATCAAAGATCATCAACAGTGCTAAGATAACACTGGAGACAACAAGGATCATCAACAGTGCTAAGATAACACTGGAGACAACAAAGATCATCAACAGTGTTAAGATAACACAGGAGACAACAAAGATCATCAACAGTGCTAAGATAACACAGGAGACAACAAAGATCATCAACAGTGCTAAGATAACACTGGAGACAACAAAGATCATCAACAGTGCTAAGATAACACTGGAGACAACAAGGATCATCAACAGTGCTAAGATAACACTGGAGACAACAAAGATCTTCAACAGTGCTAAGATAACACTGGAGACAACAAAGATCATCAACAGTGCTAAGATAACACTGGGGACAACAAGGATCATCAAGAGTGCTAAGATAACACTGGAGACAACAAAGGTCATCAACAGTGCTAAGATAACACTGGAGACAACAAAGATCATCAACAGTGCTAAGATAACACAGGAGACAACAAAGATCATCAACAGTGCTAAGATAACACTGGAGACAACAAAGATCACCAACAGTGCTAAGATAACACATGAGAAAAGAATAATCAACAGTGCTAAGATAACACAGGAGACAACAAGGATCGTCAACAGTGCTAAGATAACACAGGAGACAACAAAGATCATCAACAGTGCTAAGATAACACTGGAGACAACAAAGATCATCAACAGTGCTAAGATAACACATGAGAAAAGAATAATCAACAGTGCTAAGATAACACAGGAGACAACAAAGATCATCAACAGTGCTAAGATAACACTGGAGACAACAATGATCATCAACAGTGCTAAGATAACACAGGAGACAACAAAGATCATCAACAGTGTTAAGATAACACTGGGGACAACAAGGATCATCAAGAGTGCTAAGATAACACTGGAGACAACAAAGGTCATCAACAGTGCTAAGATAACACTGGAGACAACAAAGATCATCAACAGTGCTAAGATAACACTGGAGACAACAAAGATCATCAACAGTGCTAAGATAACACAGGAGACAACAAAGATCATCAACAGTGCTAAGATAACACTGGAGACAACAAAGATCACCAACAGTGCTAAGATAACACATGAGAAAAAAATAATCAACAGTGCTAAGATAACACAGGAGACAACAAGGATCGTCAACAGTGCTAAGATAACACAGGAGACAACAAAGATCATCAACAGTGCTAAGATAACACTGGAGACAACAAAGATCATCAACAGTGCTAAGATAACACATGAGAAAAGAATAATCAACAGTGCTAAGATAACACAGGAGACAACAAAGATCATCAACAGTGCTAAGATAACACTGGAGACAACAAGGATCATCAACAGTGCTAAGATAACACAGGAGACAACAAAGATCATCAACAGTGCTAAGATAACACATGAGAAAAGAATAATCAACAGTACTAGGATAACACAGGAGACAACAAAGATCATCAACAGTGCTAAGATAACACAGGAGACAACAAAGATCATCAACAGTGCTAAGATAACACATGAGAAAAGAATAATCAACAGTGCTAAGATAACACAGGAGACAACAAGGATCATCAACAGTGCTAAGATAACACAGGAGACAACAAAGATCATCAACAGTGCTAAGATAACACATGAGAAAAGAATAATCAACAGTGCTAAGACAACACAGGAGACAACAAAGATCATCAACAGTGCTAAGATAACACATGAGGAAAGAATAATCAACAGTGCTAAGATAACACAGGAGACAACAAAGATCATCAACAGTGCTAAGATAACACTGGAGACAACAAGGATCATCAACAGTGCTAAGATAACACAGGAGACAACAAAGATCATCAACAATGCTAAGATAACACATGAGAAAAGAATAATCAACAGTGCTAAGATAACACAGGAGACAACAAAGATCATCAACAGTGCTAAGATAACACAGGAGACAACAAAGATCATCAACAGTGCTAAGATAACACATGAGAAAAGAATAATCAACAGTGCTAAGATAACACAGGAGACAACAAGGATCATCAACAGTGCTAAGATAACACAGGAGACAACAAAGATCATCAACAGTGCTAAGATAACACATGAGAAAAGAATAATCAACAGTGCTAAGATAACACAGGAGACAACAAAGATCATCAACAGTGCTAAGATAACACAGGAGACAACAAAGATCATCAACAGTGCTAAGATAACACTGGAGACAACAAAGATCATCAACAGTGCTAAGATAACACTGGAGACAACAAGGATCATCAACAGTGATAAGATAACACAGGAGACAACAAAGATCATCAACAGTGCTAAGATAACACTGGAGACAACAAAGATCATCAACAGTGCTAAGATAACACTGGAGACAACAAAGATCATCAACAGTGCTAAGATAACACTGGAGACAACAAAGATCATCAACAGTGCTAAGATAACACTGGAGACAACAAAGATCATCAACAGTGCTAAGATAACACTGGAGACAACAAGGATCATCAACAGTGCTAAGATAACACTGGAGACAACAAAGATCATCAACAGTGCTAAGATAACACTGGAGACAACAAGGATCATCAACAGTGCTATGATAACACAGGAGACAACAAAGATCATCAACAGTGCTAAGATAACACTGGAGACAACAAAGATCATCAACAGTGCTAAGATAACACAGGAGACAACAAAGATCATCAACAGTGCTAAGATAACACTGGAGACAACAAAGATCATCAACAGTGCTAAGATAACACTGGAGACAACAAAGATCATCAACAGTGCTAAGATAACACTGGAGACAACAAAGATCATCAACAGTGCTAAGATAACACAGGAGACAACAAAGATCATCAACAGTGCTAAGATAACACTGGAGACAACAAAGATCATCAACGGTGCTAAGATAACACTGGAGACAACAAAGATCATCAACAGTGCTAAGATAACACTGGAGACAACAAGGATCATCAACAGTGCTAAGATAACACAGAAGACAACAAAGATCATCAACAGTGCTAAGATAACACTGGAGACAACAAAGATCATCAACAGTGCTAAGATAACACTGGAGACAACAAAGATCATCAACAGTGCTAAGATAACACTGGAGACAACAAAGATCATCAACAGTGCTAAGATAACACAGGAGACAACAAAGATCATCAACAGTGCTAAGATAACACTGGAGACAACAAAGATCATCAACAGTGCTAAGATGACACTGGAGACAACAAAGATCATCAACAGTGCTAAGATAACACTGGAGACAACAAAGATCATCAACAGTGCTAAGATAACACTGGAGACAACAAGGATCATCAACAGTGCTAAGATAACACTGGAGACAACAAGGATCATCAACAGTGCTAAGATAACACTGGAGACAACAAGGATCATCAACAGTGCTAAGATAACACTGGAGACAACAAAGATCATCAACAGTGCTAAGATAACACTGGAGACAACAAAGATCATCAACAGTGCTAAGATAACACTGGAGACAACAAAGATCATCAACAGTGCTAAGATAACACTGGAGACAACAAAGATCATCAACAGTGCTAAGATAACACTGGAGACAACAAGGATCATCAACAGAGCTAAGATAACACTGGAGACAACAAAGACCATCAACAGTGCTAAGATAACACTGGAGACAACAAGGATCATCAACAGTGCTAAGATAACACTGGAGACAACAAAGATCATCAACAGTGCTAAGATAACACAGGAGACAACAAAGATCATCAACAGTGCTAAGATAACACTGGAGACAACAAAGATCATCAACAGTGCTAAGATAACACTGGAGACAACAAAGATCATCAACAGTGCTAAGATAACACTGGAGACAACAAGGATCATCAACAGTGCTAAGATAACACTGGAGACAACAAAGATCATCAACAGTGCTTAGATAACACTGGAGACAACAAAGATCATCAACAGTGCTAAGATAACACTGGAGACAACAAGGATCATCAACAGTGCTAAGATAACACTGGAGACAACAAAGATCATCAACAGTGCTAAGATAACACAGGAGACAACAAAGATCATCAACAGTGCTAAGATAACACAGGAGACAACAAAGATCATCAACAGTGCTAAGATAACACTGGAGACAACAAAGATCATCAACAGTGCTAAGATAACACTGGAGACAACAAAGATCATCAACAGTGCTAAGATAACACTGGAGACAACAAAGATCATCAACAGTGCTAAGATAACACTGGAGACAACAAAGATCATCAACAGTGCTAAGATAACACTGGAGACAACAAGGATCATCAACAGTGCTAAGATAACACTGGAGACAACAAACATCATCAACAGTGCTAAGATAACACTGGAGACATCAAAGATCATCAACAGTGCTAAGATAACACTGGAGACAACAAGGATCATCAACAGTGCTAAGATAACACTGGAGACAACAAAGATCATCAACAGTGCTAAGATAACACAGGAGACAACAAAGATCATCAACAGTGCTAAGATAACACACTAGACAACAAAGATCATCAACAGTGCTAAGATAACACTGGAGACAAGAAAGATCATCAACAGTGCTAAGATAACACTGGAGACAACAAGGATCATCAACAGTGCTAAGATAACACTGGAGACAACAAAGATCATCAACAGTGCTAAGATAACACTGGAGACAGCAAAGATCATCAACAGTGCTAAGATAACACCGGAGACAACAAAGATCATCAACAGTGCTAAGATAACACAGGAGACAACAAAGATCATCAACAGTGCTAAGATAACACTAGAGACAACAAAGATCATCAACAGTGCTAAGATAACACTGGAGACAACAAAGATCATCAACAGTGCTAAGATAACACTGGAGACAACAAAGATCATCAACAGTGCTAAGATAACACTGGAGACAACAAGGATCATCAACAGTGCTAAGATAACACTGGAGACAACAAAGATCATCAACAGTGCTAAGATAACACTGGAGACAACAAAGATCATCAACAGTGCTAAGATAACACTGGAGACAACAAGGATCATCAACAGTGCTAAGATAACACTGGAGACAACAAAGATCATCAACAGTGCTAAGATAACACTGGAGACAACAAAGATCATCAACAGTGCTAAGATAACACTGGAGACAACAAAGATCATCAACAGTGCTAAGATAACACAGGAGACAACAAAGATCATCAACAGTGCTAAGATAACACTGGAGACAACAAAGATCATCAACAGTGCTAAGATAACACTGGAGACAACAAAGATCATCAACAGTGCTAAGATAACACTGGAGACAACAAAGATCATCAACAGTGCTAAGATAACACTGGAGACAACAAAGATCATCAACAGTGCTAAGATAACACTGGAGACAACAAAGATCATCAACAGTGCTAAGATAACACTGGAGACAACAAAGATCATCAACAGTGCTAAGATAACACAGGAGACAACAAAGATCATCAACAGTGCTAAGATAACACTGGAGACAACAAAGATCATCAACAGTGCTAAGATAACACTGGAGACAACAAAGATCATCAACAGTGCTAAGATAACACTGGAGACAACAAAGATCATCAACAGTGCTAAGATAACACTGGAGACAACAAAGATCATCAACAGTGCTAAGATAACACTGGAGACAACAAAGATCATCAACAGTGCTAAGATAACACTGGAGACAACAAGGATCATCAACAGTGCTAAGATAACACTGGAGACAACAAAGATCATCAACAGTGCTAAGATAACACTGGAGACAACAAGGATCATCAACAGTGCTAAGATAACACTGGAGACAACAAGGATCATCAACAGTGCTAAGATAACACTGGAGACAACAAGGATCATCAACAGTGCTAAGATAACACTGGAGACAACAAGGATCATCAACAGTGCTAAGATAACACTGGAGACAACAAGGATCATCAACAGTGCTAAGATAACACTGGAGACAACAAAGATCATCAACAGTGCTAAGATAACACTGGAGACAACAAAGATCATCAACAGTGCTAAGATAACACTGGAGACAACAAAGATCATCAACAGTGCTAAGATAACACTGGAGACAACAAAGATCATCAGCAGTGCTAAGATAACACTGGAGACAACAAGGATCATCAACAGTGCTAAGATAACACTGGAGACAACAACTATCATCAACAGTGCTAAGATAACACAGGAGACAACAAAGATCATCAACAGTGCTAAGATAACACTGGAGACAACAAAGATCATCAACAGTGCTAAGATAACACTGGAGACAACAAAGATCATCAACAGTGCTAAGATAACACTGGAGACAACAAGGATCATCAACAGTGCTAAGATAACACTGGAGACAACAAGGATCATCAACAGTGCTAAGATAACACTGGAGACAACAAGGATCATCACAGTGCTAAGATAACACTGGAGACAGTGCTTGTGTCAGGAGTGTCAACAAGATGCCTGAATCAGCGGGATCAGGACTCACGTCAGCCGTGCAGGGTCATAGCGGTGTGAGGAAGGTGCCATAACACACGTCACAGGCCGTAACAAACGTCACACTGTCTATCATACACCACCCAGTGTGACCTACACTCACATCATGCCCCATTCATCTACACACACACACACACACACACACACACACACACACACACACACACACACACACACACACACACACACACAGTGCTAGGACCTGTGCTGTTCTTGGTATATGTGAATGACATAACGGAAGGGATAGACTCAGAAGTGTCCTTGTTTGCGGATGATGCGAAGTTAATGAGAAGAATCGAATCGGATGAGGATCAGGCAGGACTACAAAGAGACCTGGACAGGCTACAAGCCTGTTCCAGCAACTGGCTCCTTGATTTTAACCCTGCCAAATGCAGTCATGAAGATTGGGGAAGGGCAAAGAAGACCGCAGACACAATATAGTTTAGTTGGCCAAAGACTGCAAGCCTCACTCAAGGAAAAAGATCTGGGGGTGAGTATAACACCGAGCATATCTCCTGAGGCGCACATCAATCAGATAACTGCTGCAGCATACGGGCGCCTGGCAAACCTACGGATAGCGTTCCGATACCTCAATAAGGATTCGTTCAACACTCTGTATACCATTTACGTCAGGCCCATACTGGAGTATGCAGCACCAGTTTGGAATCCACACCTAGTCAAGCACGTCAAGAAATTAGAGAAAGTGCAAAGGTTTGCAACAACACTATTCCCAGAGCTACGGGGATTGTCCTACGAAGAAAGGTTGAGGGAAATCGGCCTGACGACACTGGAGGAGAGGAGAGTCAGGGGAGACATGATAACGACATATAAAATACTGCGCGGAATAAACAAGGTGGACAAAGACGGGATGTTCCAGAGAAGGGACACAGACACAAGAGGTCACAATTGGAAGTTGAAGACTCAGATGAATTAAATGGATGTTAGGAAGTATTTCTTCAGTCATAGAGTAGTCAGGCCGTGGAATAGCCTAGAAAGTGACGTAGTGGAGGCGGGAACCATACATAGTTTTAAGGCGAGGTATGATAGAGCTCATGGGGCAGGGAGAGAGAGGACCTAGTAGCAATCAGCGAAGAGGCGGGGCCAGGAGCTGTGAATCGACCCCTGCAACCACAAATAGGTGAGTACAAATAGGTGAGTACACACACATACACACACACACACACACACACATATACACACACATACTAACAGACAGAGGAGGAAGGGTAAAGAAGACCGCAAACAGAGTACATTCTAGGTGGCCAAAGACTGAAAACCTCATTCAAGGAAAAAGATCTTGGGGTGAGTAAAACACCGAGCATATCTCCTGAGGCGCACATCAATCAGATAACCGCTGCAGCATACGGGCGTCTGGCGTCAATAAGGAATCGTTCAAGACTCTGTACACCATATACGTCAGGCCCATACTGGAATATGTAGCACCAGTTTGGAATCCACAACTGGTCAAGCACGTCAAGAAATTAGAGAAAATGCAAAGGTTTGCAACAAGACTAATCCCAGAGCTAAAGGGATTGTCCTACTTAGAAAGGCTAAGGGAAATTAGCCTGACGAGATTGGAGAACAGGAGGGTCAGGAGAGACATGATAACGACATATAAAATACTGAGCGGAATAGACAAGGTGGACAAAGACAGGATGTTCTTGAGATGAGACACAGAAATAAGGGGTCACTACTGGAAATTGAAAATTCAGATGAGCCAAAGGGATTTTAGGAAGTATTTCTTCAGTCATAGAGTTGTAAGGCAGTGGAATAGCCTAGAAAGTAACATAGTGGAGGCGGGAACCATACATAGTTTTAAGACGAGGTTTGATAAAGCTCATGGAGAAGGGAGAGAGAGGACCTAGTAGCAATCAGTGAATAGGCGGGGCCAGGAGCTATTCCTAGACCCCTGCAATCGCAAATAGCTGAGAACAAATAGTTGAGTACACACACACACACACACACACACACACACACACACACACACACACACACACACACACACACACACACACACGAATATGCACAGATAAGAAGGGAGGCCCAACGACAATATGAAAACGACATAGCAGTAGCCAGTATATATATATATATATATATATATATATATATATATATATATATATATATATATATATATATATATATATATATATATATATATATATATATATATATATATATATATATATATATTATTATTATTATTTTATTATTATTATCGCACGGGCCGATTCCCACCAAGGCAGGGTGGCCCGAAAAAAAACTTTCACCATCATTCACTCCATCACTGTCTTGCCAGAAGGGTGCTTTACACTACAGTTTTTAAACTGCAACATTAACACCCCTCCTTCAGAGTGCAGGCACTGTACTTCTCATCTCCAGGACTCAAGTCCGGCCTGCCGGTTTCCCTGAACCCCTTCATAAATGTTACTTTGCTCACAGTCCAACAGCAAGTCAAGTATTAAAAACCATTTGTCTCCATTCACTCCTATCAAACACGCTCACGTATGCCTGCTGGAAGTCCAAGCCCCTCGCACACAAAACCTCCTTTACCCCCTCTCTCCAACCTTTCCTAGGCCGACCCCTACCCCGCCTTCCTTCCACTACAGACTGATAAACTCTTGAAGTCATTCTGTTTCGCTTCGTTCTCTCTACATGTCCGAACCACCTCAATAACCCTTCCTCAGCCCTCTGGACAACAGTTTTGGTAATCCCGCACCTCCTCCTAACTTCCAAACTACGAATTCTCTGCATTATATTCACACCACACATTGCCCTCAGACATGACATCTCAACTGCCTCCAGCCTTCTCCTCGCTGCAACATTCATCACCCATGCTTCACACCCATATAAGAACGTTGGTAAAACTATACTCTCATACATTCCCCTCTTTGCCTCCAAGGACAAAGTTCTTTGTCTCCACAGACTCCTAAGTGCACCACTCACTCTTTTCCCCTCATCAATTCTATGATTCACCTCATCTTTCATAGACCCATCCGCTGACACGTCCACTCCCAAATATCTGAATACATTCACCTCCTCCATACTCTCTCCCTCCAATCTGATATTCAATCTTTCATCACCTAATCTTTTTGTTATCCTCATAACCTTACTCTTTCCTGTATTCACCTTTAATTTTCTTCTTTTGCACACCCTACCAAATTCATCCACCAATCTCTGCAACTTCTCTTCAGAATCTCCCAAGAGCACAGTGTCATCAGCAAAGAGCAGCTGTGACAACTCCCACTTTGTGTGTGATTCTTTATCTTTTAACTCCACGCCTCTTGCCAAGACCCTCTCATTTACTTCTCTTACAACCCCATCTATAAATATATTAAACAACCACGGTGACATCACACATCCTTGTCTAAGGCCTACTTTTACTGGGAAATAATCTCCCTCTTTCCTACATACTCTAACTTGAGCCTCACTATCCTCGTAAAAACTCTTCACTGCTTTCAGTAACCTACCTCCTACACCATACACTTGCAACATCTGCCACATTGCCCCCCTATCCACCCTGTCATACGCCTTTTCCAAATCCATAAATGCCACAAAGACCTCTTTAGCCTTATCTAAATACTGTTCACTTACATGTTTCACTGTAAACACCTGGTCCACATACCCCCTGCCTTTCCTAAAGCCTCCTTGTTCATCTGCTATCCTATTCTCCGTCTTACTCTTAATTCTTTCAATAATAACTCTACCATACACTTTACCAGGTATACTCAGCAGACTTATCCCCCTATAATTTTTGCACTCTCTTTTATCCCCTTTGCCTTTATACAAAGGAACTATGCATGCTCTCTGCCAATCCCTAGGTACCTTACCCTCTTCCATACATTTATTAAATAATTGCACCAACCACTCCAAAACTATATCCCCACCTGCTTTTAACATTTCTATCTTTATCCCATCAATCCCGGCTGCCTTACCCCCTTTCATTTTACCTACTGCCTCATGAACTTCCCCCACACTCACAACTGGCTCTTCCTCACTCCTACAAGATGTTATTCCTCCTTGTCCTATACACGAAATCACAGCTTCCCTATCTTCATCAACATTTAACAATTCCTCAAAATATTCCCTCCATCTTCCCAATACCTCTAACTCTCCATTTAATAACTCTCCTCTCCTATTTTTAACTGACAAATCCATTTGTTCTCTAGGCTTTCTTAACTTGTTAATCTCACTCCAAAACTTTTTCTTATTTTCAACAAAATTTGTTGATAACATCTCACCCACTCTCTCATTTGCTCTCTTTTTACATTGCTTCACCACTCTCTTAACCTCTCTCTTTTTCTCCATATACTCTTCCCTCCTTGCATCACTTCTACTTTGTAAAAACTTCTCATATGCTAACTTTTTCTCCCTTACTACTCTCTTTACATCATCATTCCACCAATCGCTCCTCTTCCCTCCCGCACCCACTTTCCTGTAACCACAAACTTCTGCTGAACACTAACACTACATTTTTAAACCTACCCCATACCTCTTCGACCCCATTGCCTATGCTCTCATTAGCCCATCTATCCTCCAATAGCCGTTTATATCTTACCCTAACTGCCTCCTCTTTTAGTTTATAAACCTTCACCTCTCTCTTCCCTGATGCTTCTATTCTCCTTGTATCCCATCTACCTTTTACTCTCAGTGTAGCTACAACTAGAAAGTGATCTGATATATCTGTGGCCCCTCTATAAACATGTACATCCTGAAGTCTACTCAACAGTCTTTTATCTACCAATACATAATCCAACAAACTACTGTTATTTCGCCCTACATCGTATCTTGTATACTTATTTATCCTCTTTTTCTTAAAATATGTATTACTTATAACTAAACCCCTTTCTATATATATATATATATATATATATATATATATATATATATATATATATATATATATATATACATATATATATATATATATATATATATATATATATATATATATATATATATATATATATATATATATATATATATATATATATATATATATATATACTGGCTACGTTTCGCCCATTCAGTAACTTTCTCCGCACTCGAAATTTTTTTATTCGTCTCAGTATTACTCCCGCAAGTTAGTTACCCACTTACACAAAACAGTATTTTATTTATTTTCACATTAATGAGGTTACGCCTTGCTAGTGACGGCAGGGGACTCTTATGCAATATTTATGCAAGCTTTTGATGGATTACTCGATTGGAAAGTCAACAGGCGAGATATATATCTTCAGTATTCATTAATGTGAGGTTTATCTCTGTCTAGAGATAAACCACTACCACTACTGAGAGGAGACTCGTATACTGACGATGAACAGGAAATGAGTGAAATCCTGAGAGAACAGTATGAGTCGGTGTTCAGCAACCCACTAAATGACAGCAAGGTAGACAATGCTGAAATATTTTTCACTCCAGCAGAAGGCCGCGCAGACCAACTAACAGACATTAGTACAAATCCCACAGTTTTCGAAAAGGCAATGGAAAACATGCCCACTCACTCAGCACCTGGACCAGATTCATGGAATGCTCTATTTATAAAGAAGTGCAAAGTACTACTAGAACGAGCCCTCAGTATTCTTTGGAGAAAGAGCTTAGATCTAGGTGAAATACCGGAGGCCTTAAAGAGGGCAGACATAGCTCCTTTGCATAAGGGAGGTAGTAAAGCACTAGCTAAAAATTACAGACCAGTAGCCCAAACTTCTCACATCATAAAAATCTTCGAAAGAGTGATGAGACGGCAGATTACAAATTTCATGGACCAGCATAACCAGCATAACCCGAACCATCATGGTTTTAGAGCAGGACGATTATGTCTGTCACAGCTGCTGAACCATTATGACAGAATTACGGAGGCACTGGAAGACGACCAAAACGTAGATGTGAGTTACCCAGATTTTGCAAAGGCGTTTGACAAATGGAGTGATACGCACAAAATGAAGACCATGGGCATTACGGGGAAGGTAGGCAGATGGATTTTCGGTTTCCTAACACACACTACACTAAAACAGGGCAAGATCCAGCATCAGCGAGGTCAAAAGTTCAGTGCCCCAAGGCACTGTCCTGGCACCTCTGCTGTTTCTCATCCTCATAGCAGACATAGACAAAAAACACCCGGCATACTTTTGTATCATCATTTGCAGATGACACTAAAACAAGCATGAAAGTCACTACTGTAGAGGACATTGAAAAAGTACAGGAAGACATAAACAGGGTATTCCAGTGGGCTGTGGAGAACAACATGGCATTCAATGGTGATAAGTTCCAGCTACTTAGCTATGGAAAGAATGAAGAACTCAAAAGGAACAATATATCCAAAACTCAAAAGGGTCACTAAACAGAACGTAAGGAACACGTAAAAGACCTGGGAATAATTATTTCAGCGTTCGTTTAAAGACCATAACAAGACAAAGATCATGACAGCCAGGAAGATGACGGGGTGGGTATTGAGAACTTTAAAAACAAAGGAAATAATGCTGATAGTGACACTCTTCAAATCACTGGTGCTCCCTCACTTAGAATATTGCTCAGAGCTGACGGCCCCGCTCAAAGCAGGAGAAATATCGAAGCTGGAACAAATACAGAGATCGTTTTCGGCTCACATTGAGCCAGTAAAGCACCTAAACTACTGGGAACGCCTGCGAGTCCTGAACATGTATTCATTGGAGCGAAGGAGAGAAAGGTACATGATAATATATATCTGGAAAATACTCGAGGGCTTGGTCTCAAATCTGAACACTGCCATCACAACATACTGGAGTGAGAGATATGGGAGGGAGTGTAAAATATACCCAGTGAGGAGCAGGAGTGCCATGGGGACAATAAAGGAACACTGTATCAACATTCGGGGTCCCAGACTATGCAACATCAGAAGATATCAGAAACACGGCTGGAACAAGTGTAGAAGCCTTCAAGAGGAAACTGGACAAGTGTCTTCACCAGGTGCCAGATCAACCAGGCTGTAATGGATATGTGAGGCAGCGGGCCTCCAGCAGCAACAGCCTAGTTGACCAGGCAGGCACCAGACGAGCCTAGCCCATGGCCGGGCTCAGAGAGTAGATAAACTCTCAAAACCTTCAAAGGTATATCAAAGGTAACCTCACATTAATGTATACTGAAAATATATTATCCACTAATAATATGGGAGCCTTAAAAAATGTCTTCCTTGGGAGTGTGTTAATTAACCTTGTTAACTGGATGGAAAATAGCATCTAAAATTTCCCGGTTGCTGGGGAATGATTCCCTCTGGATCTTAGAAGAGCAGTTCTCTAACACCCGGTTAGGACCCTGAGGTTGCAAGTCTTATTATACCCGGTTACTGGCGCCTCTCTGGCATCATTCCACCCATCATCCGGGACTATTCTGACAAATTATTATTTCCGTATATTTTATGAGATACTAGCAGATTATTATATGATTAAAGAAGTTATTATCATGTATTTATGGTGGGAAGGTGTTCTATGTTGTATATCACTGTCATGTATTCATGGTGGGAAGGTGTTCTGTGTTGTATATCACTGTCATGTATTCATGGTGGGAAGGTGTTCTATGTTGTATATCACTGTCATGTATTCATGGTGGGAAGGTGTTCTGTGTTGTATGTCACTGTCATGTATTCATGGTGGGAAGGTGTTCTGTGTTGTATGTCACTGTCATGTATTCATGGTGGGAAGGTGTTCTATGTTGTACATCACTGTCATGTATTCATGGTAGGAAGGTGTTCTGTGTTGTATGTCACTGTCATGTATTCATGGTGGGAAGGTGTTCTGTGTTGTATGTCACTGTCATGTATTCATGGTGGGAAGGTGTTCTATGTTGTATGTCACTGTCATGTATTCATGGTGGGAAGGTGTTCTGTGTTGTATGTCACTGTCATGTATTCATGGTGGGAAGGTGTTCTATGTTGTATGTCACTGTCATGTATTCATGGTGGGAAGGTGTTCTGTGTTGTATGTCACTGTCATGTATTCATGGTGGGAAGGTGTTCTATGTTGTATGTCACTGTCATGTATTCATGGTGGGAAGGTGTTCTGTTTTGTATGTCACTGTCATGTATTCATGGTGGGAAGGTGTTCTATGTTGTACATCACTGTCATGTATTCATGGTGGGAAGGTGTTCTATGTTGTACATCACTGTCATGTATTCATGGTGGGAAGGTGTTCTATGTTGTACATCACTGTCATGTATTCATGGTGGGAAGGTGTTCTATGTTGTACATCACTGTCATGTATTCATGGTGGGAAGGTGTTCTGTGTTGTATGTCACTGTCATGTATTCATGGTGGGAAGGTGTTCTGTGTTGTATGTCACTGTCATGTATTCATGGTGGGAAGGTGTTCTGTGTTGTACATCACTGTCATGTATTCATGGTAGGAAGGTGTTCTGTGTTGTATGTCACTGTCATGTATTCATGGTAGGAAGGTGTTCTGTGTTGTATGTCACTGTCATGTATTCATGGTGGGAAGGTGTTCTGTGTTGTACATCACTGTCATGTATTCATGGTGGGAAGGTGTTCTGTGTTGTACATCACTGTCATGTATTCATGGTAGGAAGGTGTTCTGTGTTGTATGTCACTGTCATGTATTCATGGTGGGAAGGTGTTCTGTGTTGTACATCACTGTCATGTATTCATGGTAGGAAGGTGTTCTGTGTTGTATGTCACTGTCATGTATTCATGGTGGGAAGGTGTTCTGTGTTGTACATCACTGTCATGTATTCATGGTAGGAAGGTGTTCTGTGTTGTACATCACTGTCATGTATTCATGGTAGGAAGGTGTTCTGTGTTGTATGTCACTGTCATGTATTCATGGTGGGAAGGTGTTCTATGTTGTACATCACTGTCATGTATTCATGGTAGGAAGGTGTTCTGTGTTGTATGTCACTGTCATGTATTCATGGTAGGAAGGTGTTCTGTGTTGTATGTCACTGTCATGTATTCATGGTAGGAAGGTGTTCTGTGTTGTATGTCACTGTCATGTATTCATGGTGGGAAGGTGTTCTGTGTTGTATGTCACTGTCATGTATTCATGGTGGGAAGGTGTTCTGTGTTGTATGTCACTGTCATGTATTCATGGTAGGAAGGTGTTCTGTGTTGTATGTCACTGTCATGTATTCATGGTAGGAAGGTGTTCTGTGTTGTATGTCACTGTCATGTATTCATGGTGGGAAGGTGTTCTGTGTTGTATGTCACTGTCATGTATTCATGGTGGGAAGGTGTTCTATGTTGTACATCACTGTCATGTATTCATGGTGGGAAGGTGTTCTATGTTGTATGTCACTGTCATCTATTCATGGTGGGAAGGTGTTCTGTGTTGTATGTCACTGTCATGTATTCATGGTAGGAAGGTGTTCTGTGTTGTATGTCACTGTCATGTATTCATGGTGGGAAGGTGTTCTATGTTGTACATCACTGTCATGTATTCATGGTGGGAAGGTGTTCTGTTTTGTATGTCACTGTCATGTATTCATGGTGGGAAGGTGTTCTATGTTGTATGTCACTGTCATGTATTCATGGTGGGAAGGTGTTCTGTTTTGTATGTCACTGTCATGTATTCATGGTGGGAAGGTGTTCTGTGTTGTATGTCACTGTCATGTATTCATGGTGGGAAGGTGTTCTGTTTTGTATGTCACTGTCATGTATTCATGGTGGGAAGGTGTTCTATGTTGTACATCACTGTCATGTATTCATGGTGGGAAGGTGTTCTATGTTGTACATCACTGTCATGTATTCATGGTGGGAAGGTGTTCTGTTTTGTATGTCACTGTCATGTATTCATGGTGGGAAGGTGTTCTGTTTTGTATGTCACTGTCATGTATTCATGGTGGGAAGGTGTTCTATGTTGTATGTCACTGTCATGTATTCATGGTGGGAAGGTGTACTGTATTGTGTGACACTGTCATGTATTCATAGTGGGAAGGTGTACTGTATTGTGTGACACTGTCATGTATTCATGGTGGGAAGGTGTTCTGTTTTGTATGTCACTGTCATGTATTCATGGTGGGAAGGTGTTCTGTGTTGTACATCACTGTCATGTATTCATGGTGGGAAGGTGTTCTGTTTTGTATGTCACTGTCATGTATTCATGGTGGGAAGGTGTTCTGTTTTGTATGTCACTGTCATGTATTCATGGTGGGAAGGTGTTCTGTGTTGTATGTCACTGTCATGTATTCATGGTGGGAAGGTGTTCTGTGTTGTACATCACTGTCATGTATTCATGGTGGGAAGGTGTTCTGTTTTGTATGTCACTGTCATGTATTCATGGTGGGAAGGTGTTCTATGTTGTACATCACTGTCATGTATTCATGGTGGGAAGGTGTTCTGTTTTGTATGTCACTGTCATGTATTCATGGTGGGAAGGTGTTCTGTTTTGTATGTCACTGTCATGTATTCATGGTGGGAAGGTGTTCTATGTTGTATGTCACTGTCATGTATTCATGGTGGGAAGGTGTTCTATGTTGTACATCACTGTCATGTATTCATGGTGGGAAGGTGTTCTGTTTTGTATGTCACTGTCATGTATTCATGGTGGGAAGGTGTTCTATGTTGTATGTCACTGTCATGTATTCATGGTGGGAAGGTGTTCTATGTTGTATATCACTGTCATGTATTCATGGTGGGAAGGTGTACTGTATTGTATGTCACTGTCATGTATTCATGGTGGGAAGGTGTACTGTATTGTATGTCACTGTCATGTATTCATAGTGGGAAGGTGTACTGTATTGTATGTCACTGTCATGTATTCATGGTGGGAAGGTGTACTGTATTGTGTAACACTGTCATATATTTGTGTGCTATATTCTACTGTCATGCATTAGTTTGAATATTATATTCGTTATTATCTTGTTACTGTGGGACCTGTCAGTATCCATGCATTAATAATCATACATAAAAATGATTAGTAACAGTCAAACGTGGAAAAAGAAAATAACAACGCCTTAAGACAGGCAACAGAATATATATACACTGTAATGTGTATGACTCTCATTGTATATATGTTGAGAATTTGGTTTAATCCTTACTCAAGGGATTAAAGTATTCGTGGTTGGCAGTGAATAGGTGACATGCATTCTTAATGATCGTCGTGTATTCGAAGGGATTTAATTATGTGCCAGTAACCAGGATGGAAGCTGAGAACGATTAAGACTTAAACTGTCCTTAATTACTTCCAATTTGTATTGAAATGCTGGCTCATCCTTCACATTGATAGGTAAGCTCCAACACATAAATGCATCCATCAATCACATTGATAGGAATACTCCAACACATCAATAGATCCATCAATCACATTGATAGGTAAGCACTAACACATCGTTAATATTACATTTTCTGTACATAATTCTTATCATTATTTTACATTATCATTCGTCTTCATAAGAGGTCCGTGAGGTTGGATGTTTGTAATATGTTCGATTATCCTTTAGTGCAGCTTTAAACCCCTGACGTCTGGATAACGAAGGTAATGGATGTGCGTCGTGATGTGTGTTGTTGTAAACACATTTAATTTGAGTGACAGAGGTGATCAGTGGAGGTGATAGTGTATCACTTGACAGAAACTTGTATTGTAATATAGTGACAGTAGCTTGTATGGCCTCTCGTGTACAGTAGAAGCATCAAGAACAGCATCAGTGATTGATGCAGGCATAACTGTGACACCAGGCTTGACTGTGACACCAGGCTTGACTGTGGCACCAGGCATGACTATGGCACCAGGCTTGACTGTGGCACGAGGCACGATTGTGGCACCAGGCTTGCTGTGGTACTAGGTATGACTGGCACCAGGCATGTCTGTGGCACCAGGCATCACTGTGGCACTAGGTATGACTGTGCCACCAGGCATGACTGTGCAACTAGGCATGACTGTGACACCTCTGATATACCTTTGAAGAGTTTCGAGAATTTCACTACTCTCGGATCCCGGCCATGAGCCAGGCTCGTCTGGCGCTTGACTGGTCAACCAGGCTGCTGTTGCTGGAGGCCCACTGCCCCAAGCATGACTGTGACACCAGGTATGACTGTGACACCAGGCATGATTGTAACACCAAGCCTGACTGTGACACCAGGTATGACTGTGACACCAGACATGACTGTAACACCAGGCATGACTGCGATACCAGGCATGACTGTAACACCAGGCATGACTGTGACACCAGGTATGACTGTGACACCAGGCATGATTGTAACACCAGACATGACTGTGGCACTAGGTATGACTGTGACACCAGGCATGACTGTGACACCAGGCATGACTGCAACACCAGGCATGACTGTGACACCAGACATGACTGTGACACCAGGCATGATTGTAACACCAGACATGACTATGACACCAGGCATGACTGTAACACCAGGCATGACTGTGACACCAGGCATGACTGTAACACCAGGCATGACTGTGACACGAGGCATGACTGTAACGCCTGGCATAGAGGTATAGAAACGTTACGTAGGGGAGAGAATCTACTCTATAAACACTATTCATCACTCATATATATTCACTATTCTTCTTTTTCTCGAGACTGAGTGTTAAGCACCAAATTTTCCTCTTATTCTAGTCGTACTTGCCAACAAAGACCTGTTCCAGGAGTCTTGATCACTGGAACATGGAACAAGACTTGTTCATCTTCTGAATGTCAACAAAGTTTTTCCACGCTTCAGGTATCAACGTAACCCATAAATTCCTCCGATGTTTTGGTGACGGTATCGGAAGATCTCTGGAGGACACAGTGTAAGACTTTGACATACTGCCCGTCGAGAACATGAGGGAGATGGGGGGAGGTACACCCAAGCTCCAGAGAATACGAACGATAAGGCTGCACGTTCTACCCGAGCACAGAGATTACATTGCAATAGAATAACTCTCCTGGACACAGCCGAAACGGAGGCCAAATATATCTGGAGAGCAGAAGCAAACAGATGGCAAACTGTCGCTTGGAGAGATGGTTTGATGGAAACATAATATCTCTCAGGGATTTAGAGAGAGAAAGAGAGAGAGAGAGATTGTAAAGCAGGATCTCTTTAATACAGAGATGCGAGCTGTGAGCACCGGCAACATGACGGTATTGTAGAGGCGATGACAAAATTTATCTCGGTAAGAGAACAGAACAATAATACTAACTTTAAGTAACTTGCGAGAAGACGATGTTTAACTATTTCTCAATAATACTGTGCTAGCTATTCACAAACTATCTCTTGAGAACATGGAACAAGACAGTGACAAACTATCCCATGAGAACATGGAACAAGAAGTGACAAACTATCCCTTGAGAACATGGAACAAGACAGTGACAAACTATCCCGCACTAAAACAACAAAAAAGGGCTACACTATCCCTCAGTAATATTTGCCAAGATGGAGACGCAAGATAAGTATCCCTTGAGACGGACAACACGACGGCCAATTTTCTCTGGGGGACGACACCCCCCATCTTCCCTTGGTATTTCCGTCGTTGCTAGACGCGAGACCCTTGCCATGCCTGCCGTCTCTAGGGGACGACACTCCTGCTCTTCCCGTCGTTTCAACTGGCAGAGATAAGCAGCTCTGAGAAGCGACGGCCAGGGACACACACTTGACTAGCTCAATTAATGAGGAGCATCGAGGTCGACGCGCTCTGATGGAGGGCGACATGCTTTGTTGGAGGTCAATATATTTTGTGGAAGATTAACATTGTTTGTTATGGGCCGGTACGAAATCGACATGCTTTTGCAACACTGTTTAAAGCTTCTCACTCGTTACTAGCACAAGGTCAACTGGACGTTCCCACTAAAGCAGAAAGAAACTAATAATTACCTCATTTCCTTAGTAATTATAAAGAAAAAATGATCAGTCCCTCGTTCGCAGTATTTTAGACGTAGTCTACGACACGCAAGGCCACGCGGAAAGAATCCCATCCCACTTAATCACAGGCAATTGGCAAGGGAACATTCCACGGTACGGGTGGGGATTGAAATCGAGTTCAGTCCCCACCCGTACCGTGGTTTGTTTGCCATCATGTCATTACGATTTCGTGAGTCAAGATAACATTATAGGAATAAGATCTCTCAGGAAGAACACGTGAAAGATAAAATCATTCTAAATGAAAAATGGGACCAACCATCTTGCATGTTTCTGAGGCAGAGAGAAAACACGAGTAATCCTCCCACAGTACGAAGCTTTAACAATCTTCCGTCTCACACTAAAGTGAGTGCCAGTCTCTGGCTACTAACTTTTGCTAACCTAGTTTCAAAGATACCCTAGTGTCTAGGATATCCTGTTTATAGGATATCCTAGTTTCTAGGATATCCTAGTTTCTAGGATATCATAGTTTCTAGGATACTCTAATTTTTAGGATATCCTAATTTCTAGGATATCCTAGCTTCTCGGATACCCTAGTTTTTAGGATATCCTAGTTTCTAGGATATCAAAGTTTCTAGGATATCCTAGTTTCTAGGATATCTTGTATCTGGGACATCTTAGTTTCTAGGATAATCAAAGGTTTTAGGATATTTTAGTTTCTAGGATATCCTAGTTTCTAGTATATCCTAGTTTCTAGGTTACCCTAGTTTTTAGGATACCCTAGTTTCTAAGATACCCTAGTTTTTGGGATATCCTAGTTTCTAGGATACTCTAGGTTTTAGGATATCCTAGTCTCTAGAATACTCTAGTTTCTAGGATATCCTAGTTTCTAGGATTCCCTAGATTTTAAGATATCCTAGTTTCTAGGATACCCTAGATTTTAGGATATCCTAGCTTCTAGGATACCCTAGGTTTTAGAATATCCTAGTTTTTAGGATATCCTAGTTTCTAGGATGCCTTAGGTTTTAGGATGTCCTAGTTTCTAGGATACCCTAGGTTTTAGAATATCCTAGTTTCTATGATATCTTAGTTTTTAGGACATCCTAGTTTAGGAGACCCTAGTTTTTAGGATATTCTAGTTTCTAGGATACCCTAGGTTTTAGGATATCCTAGTTTCTAGGATTCCCTAGGTTTTAGAATGCCCTAGTTTTTAGGGTATCCTAGTTTCTAGGTTACTCTAGTTACTAGGATATCCTGGTTTTTAGGTTATCCTATTTTCTAGAATACCCTAGATTTTAGAATATCCTAGTTTCTTGGATACCCTAGTATTTAGGATATACTAGTTTCTAGCACACCCCAATTTCTAGGATAATTCCATAATTACTAGGACTAATTTAGGAACCAGGGTAACAGAGCACCAACGGTAAATTTAGTATGAACAAGAAAGTGTTCCAATCTTGCAACTCATCAAATCTTACAATAACACCATCAGCTGAGAAGGTGCAGCCATCTCCCACAAAACAGAAAAAAACCCAGCAAAAGAAAAACAAATTAGAAGCAGTGTTAATTAACCAACAACTCACTTTAAGGAAAAGGAGTCCCAAAACCCGATGGAATAACCAAGTTTGCATTAACAAAGTAGAGCCGAGCAGCAGCGAGATCAGTTCTGATCCCCAGAGCATTATGCTGACACTTTCCCCAGAGGCTTCCCTCC
>NW_027198867.1:0-38592 GCF_038502225.1 Cherax quadricarinatus
GTCTCACCCATCACCCACCTCACCCATCACCCACCTCACCCATCACTCACCTCTCCCATCACCCATCTCACCCATCACCCACCTCACCCATCACCCACCTCACCCATCACCCACCTCACCCATCACCCACCTCTCCCATCACCCACCTCACCCATCACCCACCTCACCCATCACCCACCTCACCCATCACCCACCTCACCCATCATCCACCTCACCCATCACCCACCTCACCCATCACCCACCTCTCCCATCACCCACCTCACCCATCACCCACCTCACTCATCACCCACCTCACCCATCACCCACCTCACCCATCATTCACCTCACCCATCACCCACCTCACCCATCACCCACCTCACCCATCACCCACCTCTCCCATCACCCACCTCACCCATCACCCACCTCACCCATCACCCACCTCTCCCATCACCCACCTCTCCCATCACCCACCTCACCCATCACTCACCTCACCCATCACCCACCTCTCCCATCACCCACCTCACCCATCACCCACCTCACCCATCACCCACCTCACCCATCACCCACCTCACCCATCACCCACTTCAACCATCATCCACCTTCCCCATCACCCACCTCACCCATCACCCACCTCACCCATCACCCACCTCACCCATCACCCACATCACCCATCACCCACCTCTCCCATCACCCACCTCTCCCATCACCTACTTCAACCATCATCCACCTTCCCCATCACCCACCTCACCCATCACCCACCTCACCCATCACCCACCTCTCCCATCACCCACCTCTCCCATCACCCACCTCACCCATCACCCACCTCACCCATCACCCACCTCTCCCATCACCCACCTCACCTATCACCCACCTCACCCATCACCCACCTCACCCATCACCCACCTCACCCATCACCCACCTCACCCATCACCCACATCACCCATCACCTACTTCAACCATCATCCACCTTCCCCATCACCCACCTCTCCCATCACCCACCTCACCCATCACCCACCTCACCCATTACCCACCTCTCCCATCACCCACCTCTCCCATCACCCACCTCACCCATCACCCACCTCACCCATCACCCACCTCACCCATCACCCACCTTACCCATCACCCACCTCACCCATCACCCACCTCACCCATCACCCACCTTATCCATCACCCACCTCTCCCATCACCCACCTCACCCATCACCCACCTCACCCATCACCCACCTCTCCCATCACCCACCTCACCCATCATCCACCTCACCCATTACCCACCTCATCCATCACCCACCTCTCCCATCACCCACCTCACCCATCATCCACCTCACCCATCACCCACCTCATCCATCACCCACCTCTCCCATCACCCACCTCACCCATCACCCACCTCACCCATCACCCACCTTATCCATCACCCACCTTATCCATCACCCACCTTATCCATCACCCACCTTACCCATCACCTGGAGTTTACGTGGAGTTTACCTGGAGAGAGTTCCGGGGGTCAACGCCCCCGCGGCCCGGTCTGTGACCAGGCCTCCTGGTGGATCAGAGCCTGATCAACCAGGCTGTTGCTGCTGGCTGCACGCAAACCAACGTACCCACCTCACCCATCACCCACCTCACCCATCTCTCCCATCACCCACCTCACCCATCACCCACCTCACCCATCACCCACCTCTCCCATCACCCACCTCACCCATCACCCACCTCTCCCATCACCCACCTCTCCCATCACCCACCTCACCCATCACCCACCTCACCCTGGTTAACGCTCTCGCTTCACACGGTGAGGGCCTGGGTTCGATTCCCAGCCAGAGTAGAAACATTGGACGTGTTTCTTTCCACCTGTTGTCTATGTTCCCCATCAGTAAAATGGGTACCTGGGTGTTAGTCGACTGGTGTGGGTCGCATCCTGGGACACTGACCTAAGGAGGCCTGGTCACAGAGCGGGCCGCGGGGGCGTTGACCCCCGGAACTCTCTCCAGATAAACTCCAGATAAACCCATCACCCACCTCACCCATCACCCACCTCTCCCATCACCCACACCTTTTCACTTTCAGCTGACCTAAAACTTGGCTTCGACTTTCACTTTTGTGTACAGAAAGTACACGTGTGTACACAACATGCAGACAAACACACGTGTGTACACAACATGTAGACAAACACACGTGTGTACACAACATGCAGACAAACACACGTGTGTACACAACATGTAGACAAACACACGTGTGTACACAACATGCAGACAAACACACGTGTGTACACAACATGTAGACAAACACACGTGTGTACACAACATGCAGACAAACACACGTGTGTACACAACATGTAGACAAACACACGTGTGTACACAACATGCAGACAAACACACGTGTGTACACAACATGTAGACAAACACACGTGTGTACACAACATGCAGACAAACACACGTGTGTACACAACATGTAGACAAACACACGTGTGTACACAACATGCAGACAAACACACGTGTGTACACAACATGTAGACAAACACACGTGTGTACACATGTAGACAAACACACGTGTGTACACAACATGCAGACAAACACACGTGTGTACACAACATGTAGACAAACACACGTGTGTACACAACATGCAGACAAACACACGTGTGTACACAACATGCAGACAAACACACATGTGTACACAACATGCAGACAAACACACGTGTGTACACAACATGCAGACAAACACACGTGTGTACACAACATGCAGACAAACACACGTGTGTACACAACATGTAGACAAACACACGTGTGTACACAACATGCAGACAAACACACACACAGTAGTTTCATTAACAGTAACCAGCAGAGAGAGAGAGAGAGAGAGAGAGCAAGAAGACATTACGATTCCTCACAAGATACTCGGGCAAAAACAGAAAAAACTTGAGTTTCTGGCAGGAAGAACAATGGGCTACAGTGGATCAAATAATATCTAAGTAGGGAGCAGGTAACAAGCGGGGTCCCTCAAGGGTCGGTATTAACACCAGTACTGTTTCTGATATATGTTAACGACATACCAGATGTTATAGTTAACGGTATACTTATTGCCAGATATGTTTTTAATGAGGATAATAAACGTCATGAAGACAGGGAAAGGTTATCAATGGACCAGCACAAACAGCAGGATTGGTCAGACAAGTAGCTATTGAAATTCAACCTCAGTAAATGCAAGGTTATGAAAACCTAAGGCTGAGTATAAAACAGAGAGACAAAAGCTACAAACCTCACTCAAGGAGAAAGACCTAGGGGTGAGCATAGCGCCTAACATGTCACCAGAGGCTCACGTCAACCCACTAACCACTGCAGTGAATGTTTGTCTGGCAGATTTAACAGTAATCTCAACGAAACGTCATTCACGGCCTTAATTCGAGCATATGTGAGGCCCATCCTGGAGTACGCAGCGCCACCATTTAACCCACACATAATAAAGCAGGATACGACACTGGAGAAAGTATAGTGGTGTGAAACAAAGTTTGTTCCTGAGTTAAGGGGCATCAACTATGAGGAGCTAAGAGAATTTAATGTAACCAGGTGAGACATGATAACAACATACAAAATACTCAGAGGAAACTGATAGGGTCAACTGGGACAGGCCACTTGAGAGGCAAGAAAGCGGTGCACGAGGGCACAGCTGGAAGTTAAAGTCACAGATGAGCCACAGAGATGTTAGGAATTATTCCTTCAGCCTCACAGTGCTCGGAAAGTGGAATAAAGTGGTGAGGAAGAGGTGGAGGCAGACGTAATACATAGTTTTAAGAACAGATACGATACTGTCCATAAGGCTAAGAGGGAGTGAATCTGAAGAGTGGCAAGTTGAGAGGTCGGGCCAGGAGCTGGGACTCGACCCTTGCAACCACAATATACATACATGCATACCAGACCACAGCAGACAATACAAGATCATGCCAGACCACACTAGACACTACCAGACCACACTAGACCATATCGGACCACACTAGATCACACCAGACCATACTAGACCATACCAGACCACACTAGACCACACCAAACCATACTAGACCATACCAGACCACACAAGACACTACCAGACCACACTAGACCACACCAGACCATTCTAGACCATACCAGACCACAATAGACCATACCAGACCACACTAGGCACTACCAGATCACACTAGACCATAGAAGACCACACTAGACCATACCAGATCACACTAGATCATACCAGATCACAACAGACCATAGCAGACCACACTAGACCATACCAGACCACATTAGACCATACCAGATCACACCAGACCATAGCAGACCACACTAGACCATACCAGATCACACCAGACCATACCAGACCACACTAGACCATACCAGATCACACCAGATAATAGCAGACCACACTAGACCATACCAGACCACGGGAGACCATCAAGTCTAGCAGCAGGAGGCAGTATTAAGTAAGTTCAGTGATTTATCACTGGTAGTTATTACCTCTCACATATACTTGCTTCATCACGCTCCAACCTTACACAACCCCTACCTTCCCTTACAGTGCTCTCTGCAACAACCCCCTACGGGTTTATTACCTCCCCGTCTCTCAGTTAACTAAGACACACACCACTGGTGGAAGTTTGAAGCCGACTGGCGACACATTCTCAAGGTATCCCTTTAAGAGGAATCGCTTGAGAATCCCTTTGAAAAAAGGTATAACTTAAGGGAAAATAAACTTCAACAAGTAGGTATCCCTTCTTTATGGGATAACTGCAGTATTCCAGCTGTTTCTCGTAGCACTATATACATTATCAGTTTATTATGCTACAAATTTTGTGTACATGGTGACGTTCTAACGTCACGTTATGTTGTGAAGGTCACCTGTGTGTCCGAGCGTTCCACTCAACCACAAGAACACGACTTCCACCCCATGTGAGGCCAGACTTATAACATGTATCTGTCTACCTGCTGTCCTTCTTCACCTAGTAGTAAGTAGGTACCTAGAAGCGAGACCACAATAAACTGCCTTCAATCTCTCTCTCTCTCTCTCTCTCTCTCTCTCTCTCTCTCTCTCTCTCTCTCTCTCTCTCTCTCTCTCTCTCTCTCTCTCTCTCTCTCTCTCTCTCTCTCTCTCTCTCTCTCTACATATACGCAAGATTATTGGTGGTTGTATCGTTGAAAAGACTCAAATGATGTAACAAAAATAAGCAACACTACTTATCTGTCTTGTCTTATCCAGGATTAGCGCTTTAACGAGTCTTCTTCACCTTGAAGGAGACAAAGAAATTTCGTTCTAAGCTTGTGCAAGACGGAGCTAATGACCGTTTACCAACCTACGGCAATATTCTCGGAGCGGAGTCAACACTTTTCAAGCGTGGCTGGTAGTACGCAAGATGTTCCGCTCTCGCCAGCTCACCCAGGCGTCTCTCCGTGTTGTTACAGGCTATGAAACCATCAGAAATAATGCCCGGTCATCAGAGTTACGCCAAGGATTACACGTCAGAGATATGCGGGCGCACACAGCCAGCCGTGCATCCATCACCCAGCCGATCAAGTAACTTAATGTGACGACTGGAAGTCACAGTACCGTGGCTACAACAATTTATATCTGGCAAAGAATAAAATAATGAAAATTTTATTTCACTATCATGGCGGGGCATTTAGGAAGAAGAGATCGACACTGGCGAAGAAGCTTGGGAAAAAGTTTCTCCTCTGGATAAAAAAAAAAAAAAGACACGCCAATTGATAACGACAGGTTGCTGCGACGCCCACCTTTTGCTGCGACGCCCACCTTTTGCTGCGATGCCCACCTTGTCTTCACTATTATCGCCACTATGTATAAACTGGAGATGAAACGTGCACAATGTTTCGATTCTCTGTGGGTCATTATTACGAACACAGGTAATGAATGGCATGTGAGACCCGGTCATAATGGGAACTGGAGCAAACAAACTCTGCAGTAGACTATAATGTATATTTTGCCTTCACCAACTATATACAGGTATATAACAAAAAAAAAGGCACAATACCGTGACAGGAACGATACACAAATAACCCGCACATAGAAGAGAGGAGCTTGTCGCTATGGCCTCTCCTCTCTCTCCTGCCCTTGCTAATTTTTACATGGAATACTTCTTCCTACTATTTATGTGCGCCCTTCACTCTGGCTCCGCTATGTTGATGACATCTTTGCTCTGTGGCCTCATGACTCCAGTCTCTTCCAACCTTTTCTGGAAGCTCTTAATAATCTTGCCCCTTCCATTAAGTTTAAAGCTGAATGGGAATCTAATTCCTTACTTCCTTTCCTTGATGTCCATGTCCACCCGTTTACCGTAAACCTATGCACAGTGGCATGTACATTCACTACTTTTCCTATCATGCTTCCTCTGTCAAGAAAAGTGTTCTTATCTCCCTCTTTCTCCGTGCTCTCCGCATCTGTGATCCTCAGTTCCTTCCAGCAGGAATTTCCGCTCTTCATAATTCGTTTTCCCGCCTTGGCTACCCTTCCCATTTCATACACTCTGCCTTCTCACGCGCTAAACGTAATTTCTTCTCTCCCAAACTCTCTACTCCTGGGAACTCTTCTGTCCTTTGCCTTCCCTACGTTTCCGGTCTTTCTAATCTCAACTCTCTCCGTTCCTTAGACATCAAACTTACTTTCCGCCAGACTAGCACTCTTCGCACTAATCTAGTTCATACCTCTCCTCCCTCTACAGATGTTCCTGGTGTCTACTCTATTTCTTGCTCCTCCTGTCCTCTTCAATACTTTGGAGAAACTGGCCGATCTCTTTCTGACAGACTTAGGGAGCACAAAAATAGTGTTAAACTTGCCGACACTAACAATGCTCTTTTCTGACACGTCAGAGATCACAGTCATCCTATTGACTGGTCTTCTGCTAAAACTGTCTTCCCTACTTCCAACTTTAACAGTCGCCGTCTAGTTGAATCCTACCTAATACACAACTTTCCTTGTATGAATCTTAGTTCTGGCTTCGTCTCTGTAGATGCCTTCCTCTCCCACTACATTGTAAAATGCTCCAAACTTCAGAACACCCGTGACTTAACCTGATTCCTCCTTTTTCTTCTTTTCCCTCTCCCCCTTTCCTCTTTCTTTTTTCTCTTCTGTGTTGTCTTTCCTTCTTCTCCCTTGTGTTTCTGTTCCTTCATTATTTATTTTATTATCCCCTCCCCCACCTCTGTGTTCTTGCTCTCCCTCTGTGGGCACCTAGCTCCCTTGCAGTGCTCCCCTTTCTTAGTATTTGACTGGCTCCTCCTCCTTACTTCCCCACTACTAATTCCTTCCACCTCCGCCACTACTACTACCACTACTACTACCACTACTACTACCACTACTACTACCACTACTACTACTACTACTACTACTACTACTACTACTACCACCACTACCACTTCCTGCCTATATATACCCGTCTTGTTCTACTTCTCGTTAGTGTGACTTTGTAAATGGTCCAGGTCTGACCGAAACGTCGTCGTAAGCTCTTCTATATCTGAGTTATTTGTGTATATACAGGTATATACAGCATGTGCAGATAGAATAATAAGTGTACACGACGGTGGCAGATAGCAAAGCAGAGGTCAGAAAGAGTGCACCATACTCAACCAGCAGGTAGGCAAGTCTACCAAATGCTTACCACAAGTGAACCATGTTGCTTCCGCTTGGCAGGCTCACCTATCATTTGTCAATGAACCAAGGTACTGATTTAACAATGGGTACCCTATTGATTGTTAAACCCTTAGTACTCGGTTCGCTGGTTGAGAGGCAGCCTATATGGGAGTGTGACATACGCCCAATAAATTGTAACATACTCTTTGCATACCACAGCCATTATAGGCTGAAGTTTATTAGAGAGAAGACGCTAATAATGGTTGTAATTATAGCCGTGATTTTTGAAAGAGGTGGACTGGTAAACCAGTGGAAGTCTTCCATCAGATGACCAAAATCTCCAGCTGTGGGTCATCATACGACTGAGACCCGCGTCAGAAAACACTTGTCATGTTTCCTGACAAACATTATACAATCTGGTACCTACATACACTCAAGAAGAAGGTTAAGCACAGTGTCAGGTGCTGCTGGAAATAATATCCTTGTAAAATACTGTAATAATGATGCTGTTTGGGTTATGGTAGTTTATTAATAAGATGTTTTGCCCACCAGGGACGAAACGCCTGATTAGCGTCTATGTAAGAAATGTCACAAACACAAAACGTGCGTGAGTAAGGTCGAGGTGAAGTTCATGAGGTACTGAGAGGCTAGTGTCATGAAGTGATGACAGTGTCACTCAGGTGATGACAGTGTCACTCAGTTCTCACACTGAGGTCCGTGGTTCGATCCCTGGTACGGGTGGAAACATTAGGACGACTGGTGTGGGTGGCATCCTGGGACAAAACTAACCTAATTTCCCCGAAATGCTCTGTATAACAAGCGGCTTTCTATATAGTAGTATGTCATTGATGTCAGCTATAGTCTGTATACCTTGTACATACATGTACTTATAGGAATAAAGATATATCCGTACATCAACGCACTCTCTCTCTCTCACCATTTACCTCAGTAATAAGTAACAGTGCATCAATCACTAGCTTCATCATCAACGTTGATTAACGTTCACACTTTCACAGCTTTTTTTTTTTAGGGGGGGGAGGGTCTTGAATCATGAAAACACACTAGAGAGAAGACATCTATAAGCAATTATGTAACTGTAATTCCCTAATGATGATCACCAGCTGAGGTAAACACCTCTAACATCTTGCTAACCATCGTAATTATTCCTTCCTTAGATGTTCTTACTTGTTTAAAATTGCGCAACTGAATGCGCGGTTGCGCTAACAACCCATTAATTTTTTTAAACAACTCATAAATTTGCAAATATGACGGGAAGGAGGCGTTTAATACAGGTATCAAACAAGACTAAACTCTGGCTGTGTATGTGAGGCTTGTTATTATGCTAAGTCTGCCCCGTGTGTTGCATCTCATTCCATTCATAATAAATAGTTTGTCTATGTCTCTCTTGTGTATTTCTGTGAGTACTTTGTATGTTGTGCTTATGTCTGGTCTCTTGATCCGCCCGTACGTGTCGTGTGTTCACCTAATTGTACTCACCTAATTGTGGTTGCAGGGGTCGAGACTCAACTCCTGGGCCCGCCTCTTCACTGATCGCTACTAGGTCCTCTCTCTCTCCCTGGTTTATCATTCCTCGTCTTAAAGTTAAGTATGGTTCCTGCCTCCAATACATCACTTGCTAGACTATTCCACTTCCTGACTACTCTATGACTGAAGAAATACTTTGTGTGTGTGTGTGTACTCACCTAGTTGTACTCACCTAGTTGAGGTTGCGGGGGTCGAGTCCGAGCTCCTGGCCCCGCCTCTTCACTGATCGCTACTAGGTCACTCTCCCTGAACCGTGAGCTTTATCATACCTCTGCTTAAAGCTATGTATGGATCCTGCCTCCACTACATCGCTTCCCAAACTATTCCACTTACTGACTACTCTGTGGCTGAAGAAATACTTCCTAACATCCCTGTGATTCATCTGTGTCTTCAACTTCCAACTGTGTCCCCTTGTTACTGTGTCCAATCTCTGGAACATCCTGTCTTTGTCCACCTTGTCAATTCCTCTCAGTATTTTGTATGTCGTTATCATGTCCCCCCTATCTCTCCTGTCCTCCAGTGTCGTCAGGTTGATTTCCCTTAACCTCTCCTCGTAGGACATACCTCTTAGCTCTGGGACTAGTCTTGTTGCAAACCTTTGCACTTTCTCTAGTTTCTTTACGTGCTTGGCTAGGTGTGGGTTCCAAACTGGTGCCGCATACTCCAATATGGGCCTAACGTACACGGTGTACAGGGTCCTGAACGATTCCTTATTAAGATGTCGGAATGCTGTTCTGAGGTTTGCTAGGCGCCCATATGCTGCAGCAGTTATTTGGTTGATGTGCGCTTCAGGAGATGTGCCTGGTGTTATACTCACCCCAAGATCTTTTTCCTTGAGTGAGGTTTGTAGTCTCTGGCCCCCTAGACTGTACTCCGTCTGCGGTCTTCTTTGCCCTTCCCCAATCTTCATGACTTTGCACTTGGTGGGATTGAACTCCAGGAGCCAATTGCTGGACCAGGTCTGCAGCCTGTCCAGATCCCTTTGTAGTTCTGCCTGGTCTTCGATCGAGTGAATTCTTCTCATCAACTTCACGTCATCTGCAAACAGGGACACCTCAGAGTCTATTCCTTCCGTCATGTCGTTCACAAATACCAGAAACAGCACTGGTCCTAGGACTGACCCCTGTGGGACCCCGCTGGTCACAGGTGCCCACTCTGACACCTCGCCACGTACCATGACTCGCTGCTGTCTTCCTGACAAGTATTCCCTGATCCATTGTAGTGCCTTCCCTGTTATCCCTGCTTGGTCCTCCAGTTTTTGCACCAATCTCTTGTGTGGAACTGTGTCAAACGCCTTCTTGCAGTCCAAGAATATGCAATCCACCCACCCCTCTCTCTCTTGTCTTACTGCTGTCACCATGTCATAGAACTCCAGTAGGTTTGTGACACAGGATTTCCCGTCCCTGAAACCATGTTGGCTGCTGTTGATGAGATCATTCCTTTCTAGGTGTTCCACCACTCTTCTCCTGATAATCTTCTCCATGATTTTGCATACTATACATGTCAGTGACACTGGTCTGTAGTTTAATGCTTCATGTCTGTCTCCTTTTTTAAAGATTGGGACTACATTTGCTGTCTTCCATGCCTCAGGCAATCTCCCTGTTTCGATAGATGTATTGAATATTGTTGTTAGGGGTACACATAGCGCCTCTGCTCCCTCTCTCAATACCCATGGGGAGATGTTATCTGGCCCCATTGCCTTTGAGGTATCTAGCTCACTCAGAAGCCTCTTCACTTCTTCCTCGGTTGTGTGCACTGTGTCCAGCACATGGTGGTGTGCCCCACCTCTCCGTCTTTCTGGAGCCCCTTCTGTCTCCTCTGTGAACACTTCTTTGAATCTCTTGTTGAGTTCCTCACATACTTCACGGTCATTTCTTGTTGTCTCTCCTCCTTCCTTCCTTAGCCTGATTACCTGGTCCTTGACTGTTGTTTTCCTCCTGATGTGGCTGTACAACAGTTTCGGGTCAGATTTGGCTTTCGCTGCTATGTCATTTTCATATTGTCTTTGGGCCTCCCTTCTTATCTGTGCATATTCGTTTCTGGCTCTACGACTGCTCTCCTTATTCTCCTGGGTCCTTTGCCTTCTATATTTCTTCCATTCCCTAGCACACTTGGTTTTTGCCTCCCTGCACCTTTGGGTAAACCATGGGCTCATCCTGGCTTTTTCATTATTCCTGTTACCCTTGGGTACAAACCTCTCCTCAGCCTCCTTGCATTTTGTTGCTACATATTCCATCATCTCATTAACTGGCTTCCCTGCCAGTTCTCTGTCCCACTGAACCCCGTTCAGGAAGTTCCTCATTCCTGTGTAGTCCCCTTTCTTGTAGTTTGGCTTCATTCGTCCTGGCCTTCCTGCTTCTCCCTCCACTTGTAGCTCTACTGTGTATTCGAAGCTTAAAACCACATGGTCACTGGCCCCAAGGGGTCTTTCATATGTGATGTCCTCGATATCTGCACTACTCAAGGTGAATACTAAGTCCAGCCTTGCTGGTTCATCCTCTCCTCTCTCTCTTGTAGTGTCCCTTACGTGTTGGTACATGAAGTTTTCCAGTACCACCTCCATCATCTTAGCCCTCCATGTATCTTGGCCCCCATGCGGGTCCAAGTTCTCCCAATCGATCTCCTTGTGGTTAAAGTCACCCATGATCAGGAGCTTTGCCCTGCATGCATGAGCTCTTCTGGCCACTCTAGCCAGTGTGTCAACCATCGCTCTATTGCTCTCGTCGTACTCTTGCCTTGGCCTCCTGCTGTTCTGTGGTGGGTTATACATCACTGCTATTACCACCTTGGGACCTCCAGAGTGAAGCGTTCCCGCTATGTAATCACTTTCTTCTCCGCTGTCTCCTCTCTCCAGCTCATCAAAATTCCAGCGATTTTTGATCAGCAATGCCACTCCTCCACCCCCCCTGTTCCCTCTGTCTTTCCTCAGGATTTGGTATCCCGTTGGAAAGATGGCATCTGTTATCATACCTGTAAGCTTGGTTTCTGTGAGAGCTATGATGTCCGGTGATGCCTCTTTGACTCTTTCATGCCACTCCTCCCACTTATTTGTTATTCCATCAGCGTTTGTGTACCATACCTTCAGTTTCCTTTCCAACACTGTGGTTTGGGGGGCCTGTGAGGGTGGGAGACCTGGTAGCATACTGTGGGATTCTATAGCTCTGTGTTGGGTGGAGGCTGTGGGTATGGATTGTAGTGTGTGTTGGGATGGTTGTACGGTTCTGAGAATAGTTGTGTGTGTGCTTGCCCTTGCTGTTCTGTTCTGCTCTGACTGACCTCTGCTGGTTCCATCCTTGTCTCTTTTCCTGGCTCCTTTCGCTTTTTTGTCCTCTCCCTCAGCTGCTGTGTGTTCTTTGTGTGTGTGTTCTGTGTGTGTGTGTGTGTGTGTGTGTGTGTATGTGTGTGTGTGTGTGTGTGTGTGTGTGTGTGAGTTGTGTGTGTGTGCGTTTGTGTGCGTTGTGTGTGTGTGTATGTGTACTCACCTAATTGTACTCACCTAATTGTGGTTGCAGGGGTCGAGACTCAGCTCCTGGCCCCGCCTCTTCACTGATCGCTACTGGATCCTCTCTCTCTCTGCTTCCTGAGCTTTGTCATACCTCTTCTTAAAACTATGTATGGTTCCTGCCTCCACTACTTCACTTGCTAGGCTATTCCACTTGCTGACAACTCTATGACTGAAGAAATACTTCCTAACGTCCCTGTGACTCGTCTGAGTCTTCAGCTTCCAGTTGTGACCCCTTGTCCCTGTGTCCCCTCTCTGGAACATCCTATCTCTGTCCACCTTGTCTATTCCCCGCAGTATCTTGTATGTCGTTATCATGTCTCCCCTGACCCTTCTGTCCTCCAGTGTCGTCAGTCCGATTTCCCTTAACCTTTCCTCGTACGACATTCCCTTGAGCTCTGGGACTAGCCTTGTTGCAAACCTTTGTACTTTCTCTAACTTCTTGACGTGCTTGACCAGGTGTGGGTTCCAGACTGGTGCTGCATACTCCAGTATGGGCCTAACATACACAGTGTACAGTGTCTTGAACGATTCCTTATTAAGGTATCGGAACGCTATTCTCAGGTTTGCCAGGCGCCCGTATGCTGCAGCGGTTATTTGGTTGATGTGTGCCTCCGGTGATGTGCTCGGTGTTATGGTCACCCCAAGGTCTTTCTCCCTGAGTGAGGTCTGTAGTCTTTGTCCACCTAGCCTATACTCTGTCTGCGGTCTTCTTTGCCCCTCCCCAATCTTCATGACTTTGCATTTGGCTGGATTGAATTCGAGAAGCCAGTTGCTGGACCACATGTCCAGCCTGTCCAGGTCTCTTTGCAGTCCTGCCTCATCCTCGTCCGATTTAATTCTTCTCATCAACTTCACGTCATCTGCGAACAGGGACACTTCAGAGTCTATTCCTTCCATCATGTCGTTCACATATATCAAAAATAGCACTGGTCCTAGAACTGACCCCTGTGGGACCCCGCTCGTAACAGGCGCCCACTGTGATACCTCTTCACGTACCATGACTCGTTGCTGCCTCCCTGTCAGGTATTCCCTTATCCATTGCAGTGCCCTCCCTTTTACGTGCGCCTGATCCTCCAGCTTCTGCACTAATCTCTTGTGGGGAACTGTGTCAAAGGCCTTCCTGCAGTCTAGGAAAACGCAATCTACCCACCCCTCTCTCTCGTGTCTTACTTCTGTTACCTTGTCATAAAACTCCAGGAGGTTTGTGATACAAGATTTGCCTTCCATGAACCCATGCTGGTTTTCATTTATAATCTTGTTCCTTTCCAGGTGTTCGACCACTCTCCTCCTGATAATCTTCTCCATGACTTTGCACACAATACATGTCAGAGACACAGGTCTGTAGTTTAGTGCCTCGTTTCTGTTTCCTTTCTTAAATATGGGGACTACATTAGCTGTCTTCCATTTCTCAGGTAGTTGCCCAGTTTCAAGGGATGTGTTGAAGATTGTGGTTAGAGGCACGCACAGCATCTCTGCTCCTTCTCTAAGGACCCATGGGGAGATGTTGTCCGGTCCCATCGCCTTTGAGGTGTCAAGGTCACTTAAGAGCTTCTTCACCTCCTCCTCAGTTGTTCGTATGTCATCCAACACTTGTTGGTATATTCCCTCTTGATGTTCCCTTCTGTGCTGTCTTCCCACAGCCCTTCCTGTCTCTACTGTAAAAACTTCCTTAAATCTCCTGTTCAGCTCCTCACATACCTCCTGATCATTTCTTGTGAGTTCTCCACCTTCTGTCCTTAATCTGATCACCTGGTCTTTGACTGTTGTCTTCCTCCTGATGTGGCTATACAACAGTTTCGGGTCAGTCTTGATTCTCGATGCTATGTCATTTTCATACTGTCGCTGGGCCTCCCTCCTTACCTGTGCGTACTCATTCCTGGCTCTGCGACTGATCTCCCTATTTTCGTGTGTTCTCTGCCTTCTGTACTTTTTCCATTCTCTATTGCACTTTGTTTTTGCCTCCTTACACCGTCGGGTAAACCAGGGGCTCGTTCTGGTCTTCCCGTTGTTACTGTTGCCCTTGGGAATAAACCTTTCCACTGCCTCCTTGCATTTTGTTGTTACATATTCCATCATTTCATTTACTGGCTTTCCTGCCAGTTCTCTGTCCCACTGGACCTCCCGCAGGAAGTTCTTCAACCCTATGTAGTCCCCTCTTTTATAGTCAGGCTTTTCCCATTCAACTCCTGTTATTCTCTCCACTTGCAGCTCTACTATGTATTCAAAGCACAGAACCACGTGGTCGCTAGCTCCTAGGGGACTCTCATACTTGATGTCCTCAATATCTGAGCTGCCCAGGGTGAACACAAGGTCCAATCTTGCTGGTTCATCCTCCCCTCTCACTCTGGTAGTGTCCTTAACATGTTGGTGCATGAGGTTTTCCAGCACCACGTCCAACATCCTGGCTCTCCATGTTTCGGGACCCCCATGTGGCTCCAGGTTTTCCCAGTCAATCTCCCTGTGGTTGAAATCCCCCATAACCAGCAACTTTGCTCTGTGTGTGTGTGTGTGTGTGTGTGTGTGTGTGTGTGTGTGTGTGTGTGTGTGTGTGTGTGTGTGTGTGTGTGTGTGTGTGTGTGTGTGTGTGTGTGTGTGTGTGTGTGTGTGTGTGTGTGTGTGTGTGTGTGTGTGTGTGTGTGTGTGTGTGTGTGTGTGTGTGTGTGTGTGTGTGTGTGTGTGTGTGTGTGTGTGTGTGTGTGTGTGTGTGTGTGTGTGTGTGTGTGTGTGTGTGTGTGTGTGTGTGTGTGTGTGTGTGTGTGTGTGTGTGTGTGTGTGTGTGTGTGTGTGTGTGTGTGTGTGTGTGTGTGTGTGTGTGTGTGTGTGTGTGTGTGTGTGTGTGTGTGTGTGTGTGTCAACACCTAAGACACATGTGCAACACCTAAGACACATGTGCAGCACCTAAGACACATGTGCAACACCTAAGACACATTTGCAACACCTAAGACACATGTGCAACGCCTAAGACACATGTGCAACGCCTAAGACACATGTGCAACACCTAAGACACATTTGCAACACCTAAGACACATGTGCAACACCTAAGACACATTTGCAACACCTAAGACACATGTGCAACACCTAAGACACATGTGCAACACCTAAGACACATTTGCAACACCTAAGACACATGTGCAACACCTAAGACACATGTGCAACACCTAAGACACATTTGCAACACCTAAGACACATTTGCAACACCTAAGACACATGTGCAACACCTAAGACACATGTGCAACACCTAAGACACATGTGCAACACCTAAGACACATGTGCAACACCTAAGACACATTTGCAACACCTAAGACACATGTGCAACGCCTAAGACACATGTGCAACGCCTAAGACACATGTGCAACACCTAAGACACATTTGCAACACCTAAGACACATGTGCAACACCTAAGACACATTTGCAACACCTAAGACACATGTGCAACACCTAAGACACATGTGCAACACCTAAGGCACATGTGCAACACCTAAGACACATTTGCAACACCTAAGACACATGTGCAACACCTAAGACACATGTGCAACACCTAAGACACATTTGCAACACCTAAGACACATGTGCAACACCTAAGACACATGTGCAACACCAAAGACATGCTGGAGAGACGTTTCTGCCTACACTGCAAACTTCTCCAGTCTAATAGAGACATGAGGACGAAGACTGTTATACTGGAGTGAGTGGAAGCAGTGGTGAGGTGCAGCAGTTGAAGACGTGATCATAGGTGGACTGCTGAGAGTACCTCAGGAATAGCACCACGACTCTCCGTCTATATATATTGCCTTTTAAGCTTTGTATGTTAGAAATGGTCAAGGTACTGGGACCGGAACGTTTTCTAATATATCCCAGTGTTTGCTTACGCGTTTTTTTTTTAAACAACTTGGCGGTAATTATTACCAAGGTTTATACCAAGACTATAATTGTAGCAGATATCTTGTGTCAGACAAGATACCATGGTGTTGCTGTGTCAGACATGATACCATGGTGCTGCTGTGTCACACAAGATACCATGGTGTTGTTGTGTCACACAAGATACCATGGTGTTGTTGTGTCACACAAGATACCATGGTGTTGTTGTGTCAGACAAGATACCATGGTGTTGCTGTGTCAGACAAGATACCATGGTGTTGTGTCAGACAAGATACCATGGTGTTGTTGTGTCAAACAAGATACCATGGTGTTGCTGTGTCAGACATGATACCATGGTGCTGCTGTGTGACACAAGATACCATGGTGTTGTTGTGTCACACAAGATACCATGGTGTTGTTGTGTCAGACAAGATACCATGGTGTTGCTGTGTCAGACAAGATACCATGGTGTTGTGTCAGACAAGATACCATGGTGTTGTGTCAGACAAGATACCATGGTGTTGCTGTGTCACACAAGATACCATGGTGTTGTGTCAGACAAGATACCATGGTGTTGTGTCAGACAAGATACCATGGTGTTGTGTCAGACAAGATACCATGGTGTTGCTGTGTCACACAAGATACCATGGTGTTGTGTCAGACAAGATACCATGGTGTTGCTGTGTCAGACAAGATACCATGGTGTTGTGTCAGACAAGATACCATGGTGTTGTGTCAGACAAGATACCATGGTGTTGCTGTGTCACACAAGATACCATGGTGTTGCTGTGTCAGACAAGATACCATGGTGTTGCTGTGTCAGACAAGATACCATGGTGTTGTGTCAGACAAGATACCATGGTGTTGTTGTGTCAGACAAGATACCATGGTGTTGTTGTGTCAAACAAGATACCATGGTGTTGCTGTGTCAGACAAGATACCATGGTGTTGCTGTGTCAGACAAGATACCATGGTGTTGCTGTGTCAGACAAGATACCATGGTGTTGTGTCAGACAAGATACCATGGTGTTGTTGTGTCAGACAAGATACCATGGTGTTGTTGTGTCAGACAAGATACCATGGTGTTGTTGTGTCAAACAAGATACCATGGTGTTGCTGTGTCAGACAAGATACCATGGTGTTGTGTCAGACAAGATACCATGGTGTAGTTGTGTCAGACAAGATACCATGGTGTTGTTGTGTCAGACAAGATACCATGGTGTTGCTGTGTCAGACAAGATACGATGGTGTTGTGTCAGAAAAGATACCATGGTGTTGTTGTGTCAGACAAGATACCATGGTGTTGTTGTGTCAGACAAGATACCATGGTGTTGTTGTGTCAGACAAGATACCATGGTGTTGTTGTGTCAGACAAGATACCATGGTGGTGTTGTGTCAGACAAGATACCATGGTGTTGTTGTGTCAGACAAGATACCATGGTGTTGTTGTGTCAGACAAGATACCATGGTGTTGCTGTGTCAGACAAGATACCATGGTGTTGCTGTGTCAGACAAGATACCATGGTGTTGTGTCAGACAAGATACCATGGTGTTGTTGTGTCAGACAAGATACCATGGTGTTGTTGTGTCAGACAAGATACCATGGTGTTGTGTCAGACAAGATACCATGGTGTTGTTGTGTCAGACAAGATACCATGGTGTTGCTGTGTCACACAAGATACCATGGTGTTGCTGTGTCACACAAGATACCATGGTGTTGTTGTGTCACACAAGATACCATGGTGTTGTTGTGTCACACAAGATACCATGGTGTTGTTGTGTCACACAAGATACCATGGTGTTGCTGTGTCACACAAGATACCATGGTGTTGTTGTGTCACACAAGATACCATGGTGTTGCTGTGTCACACAAGATACCATGGTGTTGCTGTGTCACACAAGATACCATGGTGTTGTTGTGTCACACAAGATACCATGGTGTTGTTGTGTCACACAAGATACCATGGTGTTGTTGTGTCACACAAGATACCATGGTGTTGCTGTGTCAGACAAGATACCATGGTGTTGCTGTGTCAGACAAGATACCATGGTGTTGTGTCAGACAAGATACCATGGTGTTATTGTGTCAGACAAGATACCATGGTGTTGCTGTGTCAGACAAGATACCATGGTGTTGCTGTGTCAGACAAGATACCATGGTGTTGTGTCAGACAAGATACCATGGTGTTGTTGTGTCAGACAAGATACCATGGTGTTGTTGTGTCAAACAAGATACCATGGTGTTGCTGTGTCAGACAAGATACCATGGTGTTGTGTCAGACAAGATACCATGGTGTTGTTGTGTCAGACAAGATACCATGGTGTTGCTGTGTCACACAAGATACCATGGTGTTGCTGTGTCAGACAAGATACCATGGTGTTGCTGTGTCAGACAAGATACCATGGTGTTGTGTCAGACAAGATACCATGGTGTTGTTGTGTCAGACAAGATACCATGGTGTTGTTGTGTCAAACAAGATACCATGGTGTTGCTGTGTCAGACAAGATACCATGGTGTTGTTGTGTCAGACAAGATACCATGGTGTTGTTGTGTCAGACAAGATACCATGGTGTTGCTGTGTCAGACAAGATACCATGGTGTTGTTGTGTCAGACAAGATACCATGGTGTTGCTGTGTCACACAAGATACCATGGTGTTGCTGTGTCAGACAAGATACCATGGTGTTGTGTCAGACAAGATACCATGGTGTTGCTGTGTCAGACAAGATACCATGGTGTTGTGTCAGACAAGATACCATGGTGTTGTTGTGTCAGACAAGATACCATGGTGTTGTGTCAGACAAGATACCATGGTGTTGTTGTGTCAGACAAGATACCATGGTGTTGCTGTGTCAGACATGATACCATGGTGTTGTTGTGTCAGACAAGATACCATGGTGTTGCTGTGTCAGACAAGATACCATGGTGTTGTTGTGTCAGACAAGATACCATGGTGTTGCTGTGTGACACAAGATACCATGGTGTTGCTGTGTCAGACAAGATACCATGGTGTTGTTGTGTCAGACAAGATACCATGGTGTTGTTGTGTCAGACAAGATACCATGGTGTTGCTGTGTCAGACAAGATACCATGGTGTTGTTGTGTCAGACAAGATACCATGGTGTTGCTGTGTGACACAAGATACCATGGTGTTGCTGTGTGACACAAGATACCATGGTGTTGTTGTGTCAGACAAGATACCATGGTGTTGCTGTGTCAGACAAGATACCATGGTGTTGTTGTGTCAGACAAGATACCATGGTGTTGCTGTGTCAGACAAGATACCATGGTGTTGTTGTGTCAGACAAGATACCATGGTGTTGCTGTGTCAGACAAGATACCATGGTGTTGTGTCAGACAAGATACCATGGTGTTGTTGTGTCAGACAAGATACCATGGTGTTGTGTCAGACAAGATACCATGGTGTTGTGTCACACAAGATACCATGGTGTTGCTGTGTCAGACAAGATACCATGGTGTTGTGTCAGACAAGATACCATGGTGTTGTGTCAGACAAGATACCATGGTGTTGCTGTGTCAGACAAGATACCATGGTGTTGTGTCAGACAAGATACCATGGTGTTGTTGTGTCAGACAAGATACCATGGTGTTGTGTCAGACAAGATACCATGGTGTTGTTGTGTCAGACAAGATACCATGGTGTTGTGTCAGACAAGATACCATGGTGTTGTTGTGTCAGACAAGATACCATGGTGTTGTGTCAGACAAGATACCATGGTGTTGTTGTGTCAGACAAGATACCATGGTGTTGTGTCAGACAAGATACCATGGTGTTGTTGTGTCAGACAAGATACCATGGTGTTGCTGTGTCACACAAGATACCATGGTGTTGTGTCAGACAAGATACCATGGTGTTGCTGTGTCAGACATGATACCATGGTGTTGCTGTGTCAGACAAGATTCCATGGTGTTGCTGTGTCAGACATGATAAAATGGTATTATTGTGTCAGACATGATACATGGTGTTGCTGTGTCAGACATGATACCATGGTGTTGCCGTGTCAGACATGATACCATGGTGTTGCAGTGTCATACAAGATACCATGGTGTTGCTGTGTCAGACAAGATATCATGGTGCTGTGTCAGACAAGATCCCATGGTGTTGTTGTGTCAGACATGATACCATGGTGTTGCTGTGTCAGACATGATACCATGGTATTATTGTGTCAGACATGATACCATGGTGTTGCTGTGTCAGACATGATACCATGGTGTTGCTGTGTCAGACATGATACCATGGTATTATTGTGTCAGACATGATACCATGGTGTTGCTGTGTCAGACATGATACCATGGTATTGTTGTGTCAGACATGATACCATGGTGTTGCTGTGTCAGACAAGATACCCTGGTGTTGCTGTATCAGACAAGATACCATGGTGTTGCTGTGTCAGACAGGATACCATGGTGTTGTTGTGTCAGACAAGATACCATGGTGTTGTTGTGTCAGACAAGATACCATGGTGTTGTGTCAGACAACATACCATGGTGTTGCTGTGTCACACAAGATACCATGGTGTTGTGTCAGACATGATACCATGGTGTTGTGTCACACAAGATACCATGGTGTTGTTGTGTCAGACATGATACCATAGTGTTGTGTCAGACAACATACCATGGCGTTGCTGTGTCACACAAGATACCATGGTGTTGTGTCAGACATGATACCATGGAGTTGTGTCGGACAACATACCATGGTGTTGCTGTGTCAGACAAGATACCATGGTGTTGCTGTGTCAGACATGATACCACGGTGTTGCTGTGTCAGACAAGATACCATGGTGGTGGTGTGTCAGACAAGATACCATGGTGTTGTGTCAGCCAAGATACCATGGTGTTGTGTCAGACAAGATATCATGGTGCTGTGTCAGACAAGATTCCATGGTGTTGCTGTGTCAGACATGATACCATGGTATTATTGTGTCAGACATGATACCATGGTGTTGCAGTGTCAGACATGATACCATGGTGTTGCAGTGTCAGACATGATACCATGGTATTGCTGTGTCAGACATGATACCATGGTGTTGCAGTGTCAGACATGATACCATGGTGTTGCTGTGTCAGACATGATACCATGGTGTTGCAGTGTCAGACATGATACCATGGTGTTGCAGTGTCAGACATGATACCATGGTGTTGCAGTGTCAGACATGATACCATGGTGTTGCAGTGTCAGACATGATACCATGGTGTTGCAGTGTCAGACATGATACCATGGTGTTGCAGTGTCAGACATGATACCATGGTGTTGCAGTGTCAGACATGATACCATGGTGTTGCTGTGTCAGACATGATACCATGGTGTTGCAGTGTCAGACATGATACCATGGTGTTGCTGTGTCAGACATGATACCATGGTGTTGCAGTGTCAGACATGATACCATGGTGTTGCTGTGTCAGACATGATACCATGGTATTATTGTGTCAGACATGATACCATGGTGTTGCTGTGTCAGACATGATACCATGGTGTTGCTGTGTCAGACATGATACCATGGTATTATTGTGTCAGACATGATACCATGGTGTTGCTGTGTCAGACATGATACCATGGTATTGTTGTGTCAGACATGATACCATGGTGTTGCTGTGTCAGACATGATACCATGGAGTTGCTGTATCAGACAAGATACCATGGTGTTGCTGTGTCAGACAGGATACCATGGTGTTGTTGTGTAAGACAAGATACCATGGTGTTGTTGTGTCAGACAAGATACCATGGTGTTGTGTCAGACAACATACCATGGTGTTGCTGTGTCACACAAGATACCATGGTGTTGTGTCAGACATGATACCATGGTGTTGTGTCACACAAGATACCATGGTGTTGTTGTGTCAGACATGATACCATAGTGTTGTGTCAGACAACATACCATGGTGTTGCTGTGTCACACAAGATACCATGGTGTTGTGTCAGACATGATACCATGGAGTTGTGTCGGACAACATACCATGGTGTTGCTGTGTCACACAAGATACCATGGTATTGCTGTGTCAGACATGATACCACGGTGTTGCTGTGTCAGACAAGATACCATGGTGGTGGTGTGTCAGACAAGATACCATGGTGTTGTGTCAGCCAAGATACCATGGTGTTGTGTCAGACAAGATATCATGGTGCTGTGTCAGACAAGATTCCATGGTGTTGCTGTGTCAGACATGATACCATGGTATTATTGTGTCAGACATGATACCATGGTGTTGCAGTGTCAGACATGATACCATGGTGTTGCAGTGTCAGACATGATACCATGGTATTGCTGTGTCAGACATGATACCATGGTGTTGCAGTGTCAGACATGATACCATGGTGTTGCTGTGTCAGACATGATACCATGGTGTTGCAGTGTCAGACATGATACCATGGTGTTGCAGTGTCAGACATGATACCATGGTGTTGCAGTGTCAGACATGATACCATGGTGTTGCAGTGTCAGACATGATACCATGGTGTTGCAGTGTCAGACATGATACCATGGTGTTGCAGTGTCAGACATGATACCATGGTGTTGCAGTGTCAGACATGATACCATGGTGTTGCTGTGTCAGACATGATACCATGGTGTTGCTGTGTCAGACATGATACCATGGTGTTGCTGTGTCAGACATGATACCATGGTGTTGCAGTGTCAGACATGATACCATGGTGTTGCAGTGTCAGACATGATACCACGGTGTTGCAGTGTCAGACATGATACCATGGTGTTGCAGTGTCAGACATGATACCATGGTGTTGCTGTGTCAGACATGATACCATGGTGCTGCAGTGTCAGACATCATACCATGGTGCTGCAGTGTCAGACATGATACCATGGTGCTGCAGTGTCAGACATGATACCATGGTGCTGCAGTGTCAGACATGATACCATGGTGCTGCAGTGTCAGACATGATACCATGGTGTTGCTGTGTCAGACATGATACCATGGTGCTGCAGTGTCAGACATGATACCATGGTGCTGCAGTGTCAGACATGATACCATGGTGCTGCAGTGTCAGACATGATACCATGGTGCTGCAGTGTCAGACATGATACCATAGTGTTGCAGTGTCAGACATGATACCATGGTGTTGCAGTGTCAGACATGATACCATGGTGCTGCAGTGTCAGACATGATACCATGGTGCTGCAGTGTCAGACATGATACCATAGTGTTGCAGTGTCAGACATGATACCATGGTGTTGCAGTGTCAGACATAATACCATGGTGCTGCTGTGTCAGACATGATACCATAGTGTTGCAGTGTCAGACATGATACCATGGTGTTGCAGTGTCAGACATAATACCATGGTGCTGCTGTGTCAGACATAATACCATGGTGCTGCAGTGTCAGACATGATACCATAGTGTTGCAGTGTCAGGGCAGCAACACATCAGAGATGTACAGTACTGGGAAGTTGATGAATATCTCACCTGTGTTATATACTGTTGATGTAATGATCCACAGTCTCACCTGACCTGACCTCACCTGTCTCCTTACCTCACCGGACCTCTCTTCTGCCTTTCTCTTCACTTCGCTTCCGACTTTCTCCTCACCTATCTTCTTAGTTATTCCTCGACTCTTTCAACATTTTCAGTTTAGTTTTTCTGCTCTTTCTTGAGTCCAGTATTAAAATTGTGTTGTTAGTCTCAGCTGTGGAATTCCTCTCAGATCTCTCTCTCTCTCTCTCTCTCTCTCTCTCTCTCTCTCTCTCTCTCTCTCTCTCTCTCTCTCTCTCTCTCTCTCTCTCTCTCTCTCTCTCGTTTCCCACCCTTTCAACACTATATTGAAATCTATATTCTTCGTGCGGCCGGTTTTTGCTTTCTCCCATTTCCATTACGTTGCACTTATTTCTCTCCCTTCCCTTCCCACAGTGGTATCAAAAATATCACAAAAATCCTTCTTTAATCTTCTTTTTCTCCATTAAATCTTACTCATATTCCTCTTTTTCCTTCTCTTCTCACTTTTACTGCTGACTTCTCTTTTTTTGTTTTCACTTTTTCTCCTTATAAGATTTTTTCTTCTTTTTCCTGCTAGAACTTTCCCCGTGGGCTCGGTAACCTCCCTGGCGGCCATGACAAGTCACCTTCAGGCCAGTCTCATATGTCGCTGTTGCAAAGTCGAAAATCGCGTGTAAATTAGGTGTCTGACCGACTCTAATGTCGCCTGGGGCCCGGACGTTCCTGAACGCCAACATGACGCTGTTGTTGCGTCAGTGTTGAGTTGATGGTGTTGATGGTTAATGGTGATAGTGGTGGTGATTGGTGGTGATAGTGGTAGTGGTTGGTGGTGATAGTGGTAATGGTGGCCCAGCAGGCCTACTGTATCATAGTATACAGTACCGATAGTAAGAAACTATCAGTTGGGAATGCTCATAGCTACTACAATAGACAATTTCCTCTTAAACTACCTAGGATAAAATATGGTCCACTAAACCTTCTCCAAAACATTTCTCCAGCTCCACCAAACATCACTTGCATTAATCATACGTCAGAATACAATGTACTACTACCTGGCCTGATGGATGACCTGCCTTCCAGTACACATGTTCACCTTTCCTACCACAACCACCATCATCACTACTACTACTGTCACTACTACTGCTGTCAGTGTTGTTACTGCTACTGCTAGTACTACTACTGCCGCCACTACTACTGCTGTTGTCACTTACTGATCCTACTACTACAATAGTTGCTACAACTATTGCTACTACTACTTCTATCACTACTACTACCATCGCTAGTGCCTTGCCTTCTGTAGACTTAATATGCTATCTGTGATCATGCTTTGTATTATTTATAATGGCTCGACAAAACTCCTAATGAGCGAAACAACCGCAGTAAATATGGAAAGAAGTAAAGAAAGAATGAGGTAGAGGAGAAGGTAAAAGGAAGAAGAGAAACGAGGCACCAAAAAAAACTCCAGTAAAAGGGAGAAACATCTATTTTTGATGACTGTAAGAGTCGTCTTGCTCCTGCTGCCAGTACACACGACACACCTACTGCCAGTACACACGACACACCTGCTGCCAGTACACACGACACACCTGCTGCCAGTACACACGACACACCTGCTGCCAGTACACACGACACACCTGCTGCCAGTACACACGACACACCTGCTGCCAGTACACACGACACACCTGCTGCCAGTACACACGACACACCTACTGCCTGTACACACGACACACCTGCTGCCAGTACACACGACACACCTGCTGCCAGTACACACGACACACCCTGCTGCCAGTACACACGACACACCTGCTGCCAGTACACACGACACACCTGCTGCCAGTACACACGACACACCTGCTGCCAGTACACACGATACACCTTCTGCCAGTACACAAGACACACCTACTGCCAGTACACACGACACACCTGCTGCCAGTACACACGACACACCTGCTGCCAGTACACACGACGCACCTGGTGTCAGTACACACGACACACCTACTGCCAGTACACACGACACACCTGCTGCCAGTACACACGACACACCTGCTGCCAGTACACACGACACACCTGCCAGTACACACGACACACCTGCTGCCAGTACACACGACACACCTGCTGTCAGTACACACGACACACCTGCTGCCAGTACACACGACACACCTGCTGCCAGTACACACAACACACCTGCTGCCAGTACACACGACACACCGGCTGCCAGTACACACGACACACCTGCTGCCAGTACACACGACACACCTGCTGCCAGTACACACGACACACCTACTGCCAGTACACACGACACACCTGCTGCCAGTACACACGACACACCTACTGCCAGTACACACGACACACCTGCTGCCAGTACACACGACACACCTGCTGCCAGTACACACGACACACCTGCTGCCAGTACACACGACACACCTACTGCCTGTACACACGACACACCTGCTGCCAGTACACACGACACACCTGCTGCCAGTACACACGACACACCTGCTGCCAGTACACACGACACACCTGCTGCCAGTACACACGACACACCTGCTGCCAGTACACACGACACACCTGCTGCCAGTACACACGATACACCTGCTGCCAGTACACACGACACACCTACTGCCAGTACACACGACACACCTGCTGCCAGTACACACGACACACCTCCTGCCAGTACACGCGACACACCTTCTGACAGTACACACGACACACCTACTGCCAGTACACACGACACACCTGCTCCCAGTACACACGACACACCTGCTGCCAGTACACACGACACACCTGCCACAACACACGACACACCAGCTGCCAGTACACACGACACACCTGCTGTCAGTACACACGACACACCTGCTGCCAGTACACACGACACACCTGCTGCCAGTACACACGACACACCTGCTGCCAGTACACACGACACACCTGCTGCCAGTACACACGACACACCTGCTGCCAGTACACACGACACACCTGCTGCCAGTACACACGACACACCTACTGCCAGTACACACGACACACCTGCTGCCAGTACACACGACACACCTACTGCCAGTACACACGACACACCTGCTGCCAGTACACACGACACACCTGCTGCCAGTACACACAACACACCTGCTGCCAGTACACACGACACACCTGCTGCCAGTACACACGACACACCTACTGCCTGTAAACACGACACACCTGCTGCCAGTACACACGACACACCTGCTGCCAGTACACACGACACACCTGCTGCCAGTACACACGACACACCTGCTGCCAGTACACACGACACACCTGCTGCCAGTACACACGACACACCTGCTGCCAGTACACACGATACACCTGCTGTCAGTACACACGACACACCTGCTGCCAGTACACACGACACACCTGCTGCCAGTACACACGACACACCTGCTGCCAGTACACACGACACACCTGCTGCCAGTACACACGACACACCTGCTGCCAGTACACACGACACACCTGCTGCCAGTACACACGACACACCTGCTGCCAGTACACACGACACACCTGCTGCCAGTACACACGACACACCTGCTGCCAGTACACACGACACACCTGCTGCCAGTACACACGACACACCTGCTGCCAGTACACACGACACACCTGCTGCCAGTACACACGACACACCTGCTGCCAGTACACACGACACACCTGCTGCCAGTACACACGACACACCTGCTGCCAGTACACACGACACACCTGCTGCCAGTACACACGACACACCTGCTGCCAGTACACACGACACACCTGCTGCCCGTGCACACGACACACCTGCTGCCAGTACACACGATACACCTTCTGCCAGTACACACGACACAACTGCTGCCAGTACACACGACACACCTGCTGCCAGTACACACGACACACCTGCTGCCAGTACACACGACACACCTGCTGCCAGTACACACGACACACCTGCTGCCAGTACACACAACACACCTGCTGCCAGTACATACTACACACACCTGCTGCCAGTACACACGACACACCTGCTGCCAGTACACACGACACAGCTTCTGCCAGTAAACACGACACACCTGCTGCCAGTACACACAGTACACACAACACACACACCTGCTGCCACACACACGACACACCTGCTGCCAGTACACACGACACATCTACTGCCAGTACACACGACACACCTGCTGCCAGTACACACGACACACCTGCTGCCAGTACACACGACACACCTACACACGACACACCTGCTGCCAGTACACACGACACACCTGCTGCCAGTACACACGACACACCTGCTGCCAGTACACACGACACACCTGCTGCCAGTACACACGACACACCTGCTGCCAGTACACACGACACACCTGCTGCACAGTACACACGACACACCTGCTGCCAGTACACACGACACACCTGCTGCCAGTACACACGACACACCTGCTGCCAGTACACACGACACACCTGCTGCCAGTACACACGACACACCTGCTGCCAGTACACACGACACACCTGCTGCCAGTACACACGATACACTGCCAGTACACACGACACCTGCTGCCAGTACACACGACACACCTGCTGCCAGTACACACGACACACCTGCTGCCAGTACACACGACACACCTGCTGCCAGTACACACAGACACACCTGCTGCCAGTACACACGACACACCTGCTGCCAGTACACACGACACACCTGCTGCCAGTACACACGACACACCTGCTGCCAGTACACACTACACACCTGCTGCCAGTACACACGACACACCTGCTGCCAGTACACACGACACACCTGCTGCCAGTACACACGACACACCTGCTGCCAGTACACACGACACACCTGCTGCCAGTACACACGACACACCTGCTGCCAGTACACACGACACACCTGCTGCCAGTACACACGACACACCTGCTGCCAGTACACACGACACACCTGCTGCCAGTACACACGACACACCTGCTGCCAGTACACACGACACACCTGCTGCCAGTACACACGACACACCTGCTGCCAGTACACAAGACACACCTGCTGCCAGTACACACGACACACCTACTGCCAGTACACACGACACACCTACTGCCAGTACACACGACACACCTGCTGCCAGTACACACGACACACCTGCTGCCAGTACACACGACACACCTGCTGCCAGTACACACGACACACCTGCTGCCAGTACACACGATACACCTGCTGCCAGTACACACGACACACCTACTGCCAGTACACACGACACACCTGCTGCCAGTACACACGACACACCTGCTGCCAGTACACACACACCTGCTGCCAGTACACACGACACACCTACTGCCAGTATACACGACACACCTGCTGCCAGTACACACGACACACCTGCTGCCAGTACACACGACACACCTGCTGCCAGTACACACGACACACCAGCTGCCAGTACACTCGACACACCTGCTGCCAGTACACACGACACACACCTGCTGCCAGTACACACGACACACAGTACACACGACACACGTGGTGCCAGTTCATCCGACACACCTGCTGCCAGTACACACGACACACCTGCTGCCAGTACACACGACACACCTGCTGCCAGTACACACGACACACCTGCTGCCAGTACACACGACACACCTGCTGCCAGTACACACGACACACCTGCTGCCAGTACACACGACACACCTGCTGCCAGTACACACGACACACCTGCTGCCAGTACACACGACACACCTGCTGCCAGTACACACGACACACCTGCTGCCAGTACACACGACACACCTGCTGCCAGTACACACGACACACCTGCTGCCAGTACACACGACACACCTGCTCCCAGTACACACGACACACCTGCTGCCAGTACACACGACACACCTGCTGCCAGTACACACGACACTCCTGCTGCCAGTACACACGACACACCTGCTGCCAGTACACACGACACACCTGCTGCCAGTACACACGACACACCTGCTGCCAGTACACACGACACACCTACTGCCAGTACACACGACACACCTACTGCCAGTACACACGACACACCTGCTGCCAGTACACACGACACACCTGCTGCCAGTACACACGACACACCTGCTGCCAGTACACACGACACACCTGCTGCCAGTACACACAACACACCTGCTGCCAGTACACACGACACACCTTCACTCTTACACATCACTTACGATCATATTTTTGGAAAATCTTAGGTAGAAATCTTTTAGGTAGAGTAAGTTAATGTTCCGTGTCCAGTGACTGTGACGTGCACTGACAAGCTCCTGTGTTGTCATGATAATCTAGTCAACATGATGACTGTTACTGTTGTGTTCCCTCAGAGGGTACAGGAGACAGCTAATAAGACAGCCTCTGGTTATAATGAAACAGTTGATATTAAGAAGTTCCTTATCTTGACAGCTCTCGGGTAATTTAAATAAAACAACAATAATAAAGCAGTACAGTAGGCGTCTTCAAGCGGAACATAAGACACCATCATGATCTTCCTCTCTCATGATGATGAAAGTGAAAGTTGTATTGAAGTTTTTATAGGCACCTTTCTATCTTGTAAATGTTTCACTTAAAGAATTAGTTGTTGTTAGTTTTTGTGACCGCTACGAGTTTGTGTTATCCTGTCACGCTGTGACGGCAGCCTCGTAGTGGTGACGGCAGCCTCGTAGTGGTGACGGCAGTCTTGTAGTGTTGACGGCAGCCTCGTAGTGGTGACGGCAGCCTCGTAGTGGTGACGGCAGCCTCGTAGTGTTGACGGCAGCCTCGTAGTGTTGACGGCAGCCTCGTAGTGTTGACGGCAGCCTCGTAGTGTTGACGGCAGCCTCGTAGTGTTAACGGCAGCCTCGTAGTGTTGACGGCAGCCTTGTAGTGTTGACGGCAGCCTCGTAGTGTTGACGGCAGCCTCGTAGTGTTGATGACAGCATTGTAGTGTTGACGGCAGCCTCGTAGTGTTGACGGCAGCCTTGTAGTGTTGACGGCAGCCTCGTAGTGTTGACGGCAGCCTCGTAGTGTTGACGGCAGCCTTGTAGTGTTGACGGCAGCCTCGTAGTGTTGACGGCAGCCTCGTAGTGTTGACGGCAGCCTTGTAGTGTTGACGGCAGCCTCGTAGTGTTGACGGCAGCCTCGTAATGTTGATGGCAGCCTCGTAGTGTTGATGACAGCCTCGTAGTGTTAATGGCAGCCTCGTAATGTTGATGGCAGCCTCGTAGTGTTGATGACAGCCTCGTAGTGTTCATGGCAGCCTCGTAGTGTTGATGGCAGCCTTGTAGTGTTGACGGCAGCTTCGTAGTTTTGACGGCAGCCTCGTAGTGTTGACGGCAGCCTCGTAATTTGATGACAGCCTCGTAGTGTTGATGGCAGCCTCGTAGTGTTATGGCAGCCTTGTAGTGTTGACGGCAGCCTCGTAGTGCTGACGGCAGCCTCGTAGTGTTGACGGCAGCCTCGTAATGTTGATGGCAGCCTCGTAGTGTTGATGACAGCCTCGTAGTGTTGATGGCAGCCTCGTAGTGTTGACGGCAGCCTTGTAGTGTTGACGGCAGCCTTGTAGTGTTGATGGCAGCCTCGTAGTGTTGACGGCAGCCTCGTAGTGTTGATGGCAGCCTTGTAGTGTTGACGGCAGCCTTGTAGTCTTGACGGCAGCCTTGTAGTGTTGATGGCAGCCTCGTAGTGTTGATGGCAGCCTCGTAGTGTTGACGGCAGCCTCGTAGTGTTGATGGCAGCCTTGTAGTGTTGACGGCAGCCTTGTAGTCTTGACGGCAGCCTTGTAGTGTTGATGGCAGCCTTGTAGTGTTGATGGCAGCCTCGTAGTGTTGACGGCAGCCTCGCAGTGTTGATGGCAGCCTCGTAGTGTTGACGGCAGCCTCGTAGTGTTGACGGCAGCCTCGCAGTGTTGATGGCAGCCTTGTAGTGTTGACGGCAGCCTTGTAGTGTTGATGGCAGCCTCGTAGTGTTGACGGCAGCCTCGTAGTGTTGATGGCAGCCTTGTAGTCTTGACGGCAGCCTTGTAGTCTTGACGGCAGCCTTGTAGTGTTGATGGCAGCCTCGTAGTGTTGATGGCAGCCTCGTAGTGTTGACGGCAGCCTCGTAGTGTTGATGGCAGCCTTGTAGTGTTGACGGCAGCCTTGTAGTCTTGACGGCAGCCTTGTAGTGTTGATGGCAGCCTCGTAGTGTTGATGGCAGCCTCGTAGTGTTGACGGCAGCCTCGTAGTGTTGACGGCAGCCTCGCAGTGTTGATGGCAGCCTTGTAGTGTTGACGACAGCCTCGCAGTGTTGATGGCAGCCTCGTAGTGTTGACGGCAGCCTCGCAGTGTTGATGGCAGCCTCGTAGTGTTGACGGCAGCCTCGTAGTGTTGACGGCAGCCTCGCAGTGTTGATGGCAGCCTTGTAGTGTTGACGGCAGCCTCGTAGTGTTGACGGCAGCCTCGTAGTGTTGACGGCAGCCTCGTAGTGTTGACGGCAGCCTTGTAGTGTTGATGGCAGCCTTGTAGTGTTGATGGCAGCCTCGTAGTGTTGACGGCAGCCTCGTAGTGTTGACGGCAGCCTTGTAGTGTTGATGGCAGCCTTGTAGTGTTGATGGCAGCCTCGTAGTGTTGACGGCAGCCTCGCAGTGTTGACGGCAGCCTCGCAGTGTTGACGGCAGCCTCGCAGTGTTGACGGCAGCCTCGTAGTGTTGACGGCAGCCTTGTAGTGTTGATGGCAGCCTTGTAGTGTTGATGGCAGCCTCGCAGTGTTGATGGCAGCCTTGTAGTGTTGACGGCAGCCTCGCAGTGTTGACGGCAGCCTCGCAGTGTTGACGGCAGCCTCGCAGTGTTGACGGCAGCCTTGTAGTGTTGACGGCAGCCTTGTAGTGTTGACGGCAGCCTTGTAGTGTTGACGGCAGCCTTGTAGTGTTGACGGCAGCCTCGTAGTGTTGACGGCAGCCTCGCAGTGTTGACGGCAGCCTCGTAGTGTTGATGGCAACCTTGTAGTGTTGACGGCAGCCTCGCAGTGTTGACGGCAGCCTCGTAGTGTTGATGGCAGCCTTGTAGTGTTGACGGCAGCCTCGCAGTGTTGACGGCAGCCTCGTAGTGTTGACGGCAGCCTCACAGTGTTGACATCTCCACTTTAATTAAGCATTAATTTTGATTTCCTCACATCCTATTCACGAGTGGATATTGTCTTAACTTTATGTAAATAAAAGACTGGAGTGGGGGGGGGGGAGCCGGTAAGATAAGTTAGGTTAAGAATATTTTAAGTGTCATAATGTAGAAGAAATATTGAATTCAACAGGACAGTTATGGCAACAAGGCACAACGCTCCTATAACACATTAAGTAAGCAACTTATCTGGTGGACTTAAGTTGTATTCCTATGTTATGTTATTTACTCGAGAAATAAATGAATAACAAAACATATGTGCATGTTGTGCGTGGACATTGTTCCCAGGAAAGTTGACCAGAAATATATATATCCCTTGTGATAATGTGCACAGTTTACCTTCACTGCTGGAGATGTGTTGCCTGGTCCTGCCCACCGTGACTCACAGGGCAAGTGAGAGTGACCTGTGTACCAACACTAGTACCTACACCTGCACACATACTCCTCCTCCTCGTCTTCCTCACTTGGTTTCCTTGTTTACTGCTGGTCCATGAGTGTGTGGGTGGTCATTGTATGAGTGCCACTGTGTGAGTGTCACTGTATGAGTGTCACTGTGTGAGTGTCACTGTGTGAGTGTCACTGTATGAGTGTCACTGTGTGAGTGTCACTGTAAGAGTGTCACTGTGTGAGTATCACTGTGTGAGTGTCACTGTGTGAGTGTCACTGTGTGAGTGTCACTGTGTGAGTGTCACTGTATGAGTGTCACTGTGTGAGTGTCACTGTGTGAGTGTCACTGTGTGAGTGTCACTGTATGAGTGTCACTGTGTGTCATTGTATGAGTGCCACTGTGTGAGTGTCACTGTGTGAGTGTCACTGTGTGAGTGTCACTGTGTGAGTGTCACTGTGTGAGTGTCACTGTATGAGTGTCACTGTGTGAGTGTCACTGTGTGAGTGTCACTGTATGAGTGTCACTGTATGAGTGTCACTGTGTGAGTGTCACTGTATGAGTGTCACTGTGTGAGTGTCACTGTATGAGTGTCACTGTATGAGTGTCACTGTGTGAGTGTCACTGTATGAGTCACTTTATGAGTGTCACTGTGTGAGTGTCATTGTATGAGTGTCACTGTGTGTCACTGTATGAGTGTCACTGTATGAGTGTCACTGTGTGAGTGTCACTGTGTGAGTGTCACTGTGTGAGTGTCACTGTATGAGTGTCACTGTATGAGTGCCACTGTGTGAGTGTCACTGTGTGAGTGTCACTGTGTGAGTGTCACTGTGTGAGTGTCACTGTGTGAGTGTCACTGTATGAGTGTCACTGTGTGAGTGTCACTGTGTGTCACTGTATGAGTGTCACTGTATGAGTCACTTTATGAGTGTCACTGTGTGAGTGTCACTGTATGAGTCACTTTATGAGTGTCACTGTGTGAGTGTCACTGTGTGAGTGTCACTGTATGAGTGTCACTGTGTGAGTGTCACTGTGTGAGTGTCACTGTGTGAGTGTCATTGTGTGAGTGTCACTGTGTGAGTGTCACTGTATGAGTGTCACTGTGTGAGTGTCACTGTGTGAGTGTCATTGTATGAGTGCCACTGTGTGAGTGTCATTGTATGAGTGCCACTGTGTGAGTGTCATTGTGTGAGTGTCACTGTGTGAGTGTCACTGTGTGGGTGGTCATTGTATGAGTGCCACTGTGTGAGTGTCATTGTATGAGTGCCACTGTGTGAGTGTCACTGTATGAGTGCCACTGTGTGAGTGTCACTGTGTGAGTGTCACTGTGTGAGTGTCATTGTATGAGTGCCACTGTGTGAGTGTCACTGTGTGAGTGTCACTGTGTGAGTGTCACTGTGTGTCATTGTATGATTGCCACTGTGTGAGTGCCACTGTATGCGTGTCACTGTGTGAGTGTCACTGTATGCGTGTCACTGTGTGAGTGTCATTGTATGAGTGTCACTGTGTGAGTGTCACTGTATGAGTATCACTTTGTGAGTGTCACTGTATGAGTGTCACTTTGTGAGTGTCACTGTATGAGTGTCACTTTGTGAGTGTCACTGTATGAGTGTCACTGTGTGAGTGTCACTGTGTGAGTGTCACTGTGTGAGTGTCACTTTGTGAGTGTCACTTTGTGAATGTCACTGTGTGAGTGTCACTGTGTGAGTGTCACTGTGTGAGTGTCACTGTGTGGGTGTCACTTTGTGAGTGTCACTTTATGAGTGTCACTTTGTGAGTGTCACTGTTTGAGTGTCACTGTGTGAGTGTCACTGTGTGAGTGTCACTTTGTGAGTGTCACTGTGTGAGTGTCACTGTGTGAGTGTCACTGTGTGAGTGTCACTGTGTGTCACTTTGTGAGTGTCACTGTGTGAGTGTCACTGTATGAGTGTCACATTGTGAGTGCCACTGTGTGAGTGTCACTGTGTGAGTGTCACATTGTGAGTGTCACTGTTTGAGTGTCACTGTGTGAGTGTCACTGTGTGAGTGTCACTGTGTGAGTGCCACTGTATGAGTGTCACTGTATGAGTGCCACTGTATGAGTGTCACTGTATGAGTGCCACTGTATGAGTGTCACATTGCGAGTGTCACTATATGATCTGGTGTGACCTGCTTTTCTTACTTTGAATGTGAACACGAGGATGTTGCGTAGCACACATAAGTACGATCAGGCACCTAAATTACTGGGAACAGTTGAAGGTCCTTGATCTGTATTCCCTGGAACGCAGGCGAGAGAGATACATGATGATATACACTTGGAAGGTCCTGGAGGGATTGGTACCAAACCTGCACATGAAAATGACTCCCTATGAAAGCAAAAGACTCGGCAGGAGATGCAACATTCCCCCGATGAAAACAAGGGGCGCCACGGGTACACTGAGAGACAACACAATAAGTGTCCGGAGCCCAAGACTGTTTTACTGCCTCCCAGCATACATAAGGGGGGATTACCAATAGACCCCCTGGCTGTCTTCAAGAAAGCACCTAAAGTCAGTACCTGACCAAGCGGGCTGTGGTTCGTACATCAGGTTGCGTGCGGCCAGCAGTAACAGCCTGGTTAATCAGACCCTGATTCACCATGAGGCCTGGTTTCAGACCGGGCCGCGGGGGCGCTGTCCCCCGAAACACTCTACAGGTAAACCCAAAGTAAACTCCACTCCAGGAACATGTGGTGCAGCACACTACACTCCAGGAACATGTGGTGCAGCACACTACACTCCAGGAACATGTGGTGCAACACACTACACTCCAGGAACATGTGGTGCAGCACACTACACTCCAGGAACATGTGGTGCAGCACACTACACTCCAGGAACATGTGGTGCAGCACACTACACTCCAGGAACATGTGGTGCAGCACACTACACTCCAGGAACATGTGGTGCAGCACACTACACTCCAGGAACACGTGGTGCAGAACACTATACTCCATTAACATGTGGTGCAGCACACTACACTCCAGGAACATGTGGTGCAGCACACTACACTCCAGTAACATGTGGTGCAGCACACTACACTCCAGGAACATGTGGTGCAACACACTACACTCCAGGAACATGTGGTGCAGCACACTACACTCCAGGAACATGTGGTGCAGAACACTACACTCCAGGAACATGTGGTGCAGCACACTACACTCCAGGAACATGTGGTGCAGCACACTACACTCCAGGAACATGTGGTGCAGCACACTACACTCCAGTAACATGTGGTGCAGCACACTACACTCCAGGAACATGTGGTGCAGCACACTACACTCCAGGAACATGTGGTGCAGCACACTACACTCCAGGAACATGTGGTGCAGCACACTACACTCCAGGAACATGTAGTGCAGCACACTACACTCCAGGAACATGTGGTGCAACACACTACACTCCAGGAACATGTGGTGCAGCACACTACACTCCAGGAACATGTGGTGCAGAACACTACACTCCAGGAACATGTGGTGCAGCACACTACACTCCAGGAACATGTGGTGCAGCACACTACACTCCAGGAACATGTGGTGCAGCACACTACACTCCAGGAACATGTAGTGCAGCACACTACACTCCAGGAACATGTGGTGCAGCACACTACACTCCAGGAACATGTGGTGCAGCACACTACACTCCAGGAACATGTGGTGCAGCACACTACACTCCAGGAACATGTGGTGCAGCACACTACACTCCAGGAACATGTGGTGCAGCACACTACACTCCAGGAACATGTGGTGCAGCACACAACACTCCAGGAACATGTGGTGCAGCACACTACACTCCAGGAACATGTGGTGCAGCACACTACACTCCAGGAACATGTGGTGCAGCACACTACACTCCAGGAACATGTAGTGCAGCATACTACACTCCAGGAACATGTAGTGCAGCACACTACACTCCAGGAACATGTGGTGCAGCACACTACACTCCAGGAACATGTGGTGCAGCACACTACACTCCAGTAACATGTGGTGCAGCACACTACACTCCAGGAACATGTGGTGCAGCACACTACACTCCAGGAACATGTGGTGCAGTACACTACACTCCAGGAACATGTGGTGCAGCACACTACACTCCAGGAACATGTGGTGCAGCACACTACACTCCAGGAACATGTAGTGCAGCACACTACACTCCAGGAATATGTGGTGCAGCACACTACACTCCAGGAACATGTGGTGCAGCACACTACACTCCAGGAACATGTAGTGCAGCACACTACACTCCAGGAACATGTGGTGCAGCACACTACACTCCAGGAACATGTGGTGCAGCACACTACACTCCAGGAACATGTGGTGCAGCACACTACACTCCAGGAACATGTGGTGCAGCACACTACACTCCAGGAACATGTGGTGCAGCACACTACACTCCAGGAACATGTGGTGCAGCACACTACACTCCAGGAACATGTGGTGCAGCACACTACACTCCAGGAACATGTGGTGCAGCACACTACACTCCAGGAACATGTGGTGCAGCACACTACACTCCAGGAACATGTGGTGCAGCACACTACACTCCAGGAACATGTGGTGCAGCACACTACACTCCAGGAACATGTGGTGCAGCACACTACACTCCAGGAACATGTGGTGCAGCACACTACACTCCAGGAACATGTAGTGCAGCACACTACACTCCAGGAACATGTGGTGCAGCACACTACACTCCAGGAACATGTGGTGCAGCACACTACACTCCAGGAACATGTAGTGCAGCACACTACACTCCAGGAACATGTAGTGCAGCACACTACACTCCAGGAACATGTGGTGCAGCACACTACACTCCAAGAACATGTGGTGCAGCACACAACACTCCAGGAAGATGCCTTGATACTGGTCAGTCTCTTGTTCCAAGGAATTAATTATATCTTCCCATAATTGAACCTCGCTTCCTCCCCTTCCTATGCTCTGTCACTCATTCATTCAGCATTTACCCCAGCATAATAATAATAATAATAATAATAATAATAATAATAGTAATAATAATAATAATAATAATAATAATAATAATAATTAATTAATAAAAATAAACACTTACAATAGCCTGGTTTAGTACCTGAGGAGACACCTGGGAGACCTGTCATTCCAGACTAGTAAGTTTTTCCGT
>NW_027198868.1:0-10000 GCF_038502225.1 Cherax quadricarinatus
TGGTGATCTTGCTTCTTAGGACCCTTTCAAAGATTTTTTATGATATGGGATGTTAGTGCTATCGGTCTGTAGTTCTTTGCTTGTGCTTTACTGCCCCTTTGTGGAGTGGGGCTATGTCTGTTGTTTTTAGTAACTGTGGGACGACCCCGTGTCCATGCTCCTCTCCATAGGATGGAAAAGGCTCGTGATATTGGCTTCTTGCAGTTCTTGATGAACACGGAGTTCCACGAGTCTGGCCCTGGGGCAGAGTGCATGGGCATGTCATTTATCGCCTGTTCGAAGTCATTTGGCGTCAGGATAACATCGGATAGGCTTGTGTTAATCAAATTTTGTGGCTCTCTCATAAAAAATTCATTTTGATCTTCATACTGGGACTTGAGTAGCTCACTCATTTCCTTGCTGTCATCTGTGTAGGACCCATCTTGTTTAAGTAGGGGCATAATACTGGACGTTGTTCTCGACTTTGATTTGGCATAGGAGAAGAAATACTTTGGGTTTCTTTCGATTTCATTTATGGCTTTTAGTTCTTCCCGCGATTCCTGACTCCTACAAGATTCCTTTAGCTTAAGTTCGATGCTTGCTATTTCTCTGACCAGTGTCTCCCTACGCATTTCAGATATATTGACCTCTTTTAGCAGCTCTGTTATTCTTTTCCGTCGCCTGTAAAGGGAGCGCCTGTCTCTTTCTATTTTACATCTACTTGAGTGCCACCAAGTTAATCTGTTCTAGGCATAAGTTGGGGTCTGTGTTGCTTAGTATATCTTCCCAGCTTATATCGGTTAGGACTTGGTTTACTTGGTCCCACTTTATGTTTTTGTTATTGAAGTTAAGAATTTGGTGAATGCTCCCTCGTGACTAGTCTCATTATGTCGGTCTGGGGCTCCACGCATACATGTCTGAACCTCAATTATGTTGTGATCTGAGTATATTGTTTTTGATATGGTGACATTTCTTATCAGATCATCATTGTTAGTGAAGGTGAGGTCTAGTGTATTCTCCAGTCTAGTAGGCTCTATTATTTGCTGGTTTTAAATTGAATTTTGTGCAGAGATTTAAAAGCTCGTGTGAGTGTGAGTTTTCATCAGAGCTGCCTCCTGGTGTTATTACTGCAACAATATTATTTGCTATATTCCTCCATTTTAGGTGCCTTAAGTTGAAATCCCCCAGGAGCAAGATGTTGGGTGCAGGAGCTGGAAGATTTTCCAGACAGTGGTCAATTTTTAACAGCTGTTCCTGGAATTGCTGGGATATTGCATCCGGAGGCTTGTAGACTACCACAATGACTAGGTTTTGGTTCTCGACCTTTACTGCTAAAACTTCCACTACATCATTTGAGGCATTAAGTAGTTCTGTGCAAACAAGTGACTCTGCAATGTAAGAACGTGTAAGGAAACACGTTCAATGTTTCGACCCCTTCGCTGGGAATCGAACCCGGACACTCACCGTGTGAACCGAGAGCTCTTGCCGAAAGGCCACGGGGCACCTCCAGGCCACGGTTTATATATTGGAGAAATGAGGGTTTCCTGGGAATTTTTGGGTTGTACGAGCGTTGATGATGTAGTGGTGAGGATTTTGTAGAAGTCTGAGTCTTGTACGAATGTGGGGGTTGTAGGCGTTGTAAAAGGATCACTCTTGCAAAGGTGAGAATATTGTAGGGATGAGGATGTTGTGGCGGGGTAGATGTTGCAAAGGAGAGGGGTGTTGTAAGGATGTGGATGTTGTACCGAGTTGGATGTTGTAGGTGCGAGAGTATGGTAGGGATGAAAGTGTTCTTGGGGTGAAGATGCAGTAGAGACGAGGATGTTGTAGGAGTGAGGGTGGTTTATGGTGTGGATATCTAATAGACGAAAGTGGTGTAGAGGGGTGTGGAATCCACCTCTACAACATCCATACTATGGATTTTGTAGAGGTGAAGGTGTTGTTGAGGGTAGGTATTGCATAGGTGACAGTGTTGTGGAGGTAGAATGTTGTAGGAATGAGGGTGCTGTAGGCATGTGGGTTTCAGCGTTGTAGGGGTGTAGGTATTGTACAGGTGTGGGTGTTGAATGTGTGAGGGTGTTTAATGTGTGAGGGTGTTGTATGGGTGAGGGTGTTGTAGAAGTGGGGGTGTTGTCGGGTATTAGAGGTTCAGTGTTATTGTAGAGGTGTAAGTGTGAAAGAGGGTGTGGATATAGAAGAAATGTAGGTGTAGGTGAACTGGTGTGTAGGTGTTGGGGAGATACAGAGGTGTGGTTGTTCCAGGGAAGTGGTTGTTACAAGGGTGTGAGTGTTACAAGGGTGTTGGTGTTACAAGGGTGTGGGTGTTAAAAGAATATTGTTGTTACAAGAGTGTGGGTATCACAGGGGAGTGGTTGTTACAGGGGTATGGTTGTTACAAGGGTGTGAGTGTTACAAACAGACCCACCCTGGGAGAGACGACGTCACTATCACAAACAGACCGACCAAGGGAGAGAAGACATCACTATCACAAACATACCCACCCAGGGAGAGAGAAAGTCACTATCACACACAGACCCACCCTGGGAGAGAGGACGTCACTATCACAAACAGACCCACCCTGGGAGAGAGAAAGCCACTATCACACACAGACCCAACCCGGTAGAGAGGACGTCACTATCACAAACACACCCACCCCGGGAGAGAGGACGTCACTACCACACACAGGCCCACCCCGGGAGAGAGGACGTCACTCTCTCAAATAGACCCACCCAGGGAGAAAGGACGTCACTATCACAAACAAACCCACTCTGGGAGAGAGGACGTCACTATCACAAACAGACCCACCCAGGGGGAGAGGACGTCACTATCACAAACAGACCCACCCAGGGGGAGAGGACGTCACTATTACAAACAGACCCTTCCTGGGAGAGAGGACGTCACTAACACAAACAGACCCAACCCGGGAGAGAGGACGTCACTATCACAAACAGACCCTTCCTGGGAGAGAGGACGTCACTGTACTCCTTAAATATACACACATTCTCTATCTGCCCAGTTAGATTCGAAACCTTGTCAATAAATTATGTTTTCATGCCACACACCTCGACTCCGACCCATGTCTACCCTCAAGGCCAATACTTTTAGACTTTTATTGGGTAGTGGTAAATGATTTTAATAACTGTTAGTATTTTACCATTATAACTTCGATATCCCGGAAGAGAAACTTAAGCGGTTTCCTTTTTTTTTCTTCTTCTTCCAGTTTTTCTTTTTCATTTTCTACATAACGCGACAAAAGCCACTCTATACGGAAATGCTTTTGTTACCTGGCGTAATACAGTTCATGTAGCCCAAACATTTGTGTGTGTAGTTATTTACGAATCCATTTTGATTCACTGACCCATCAATTACGTATTTTAGTAATTCTCTAGAGACAACATTGTTTTGATAAAGCGGCAGTTTCAGTCTTATTTTAGTGTGCTTTATTTGTGTTTTTTCGAGTTTCTCAGTAGTTCTACTGTGTTGCAGGAACAGAACTGGTACATTGGTAATCTAACAACGGTGTTATGTACGCTAGGTACATAATTCCTGCAATTCTAACATTTGCACCAGTTCGAAGAGCCTTAAATTCACCTTACATTGCTAGTTAAGTTTATTCACAGGTATTAATGTGCATGGAACAGTAATACCTAGATATTTACAGAACGCAGAATTAAAAAGCCTGACATTAACCTTTAATTTTGATCATCAACTTTTACGGTTACTAAGTTGTCAGTTAAATACTGATATTTTCTGCAAAAAAGTATAAGTCACAGGTTCTCTGTATATAATTTAGTGTTATCAAGATTATCGAAACTTAAGCACACTGTGTATTTATACAGTTCTTTCAAATTCCACAATGTAAAGTTCCAAGGAAACTTAATATTTTCGTGAATTCTCCCAACTTTATATAAATGTGCAATAATTCTTTACTGTTGTCTAGATATGGTATCTTAAAAATAAATAACCAAAAAAAATTCTACTCTTCAGAGTCAACAATAAAAACAGGCTCCAGGAGAGAAAAAAGAGCTTGAGGATATGAAAGATGGTTTATCTACTGCTTCACACACTGCTGCTGGCTGGTAGGTGGCTTAGTAAATGAAATTCTTCACCAAAGAAACACTGTCCTTGTCTTAGTCTCCGTATGTGATTGTGTCTTGTTATTAATAGTTGTGGAGATTCTTCCACGACTACGGTGCTCTTCGCACCTACTGCAAGGTTGAGGGACTGATTACCTCATCTTCTGTACATAGTTCTACTGTCTTCAACTTATGTCCTGGAATTTGTATTGATAAAGCCACTGGATGGCGAAACGTCTACAATAAAGATACCCAAATGTTGCAAATGTGTCTTAATTTCATCTTGTCGGTATTATATACCATTCTTGCACAACGAAGTAGAACTTGATCATACAGAATGTAAAGTAGACTTGGGAGTCATGGTAAGCAGAAATCTAAAGCCAAAAACAGCAGATTACTAGGATTTATTTCAAGAAGTATAATTAACAGAAGAAATTCTTTGCTGAACGTTTTCTAACAAATTTACATGCATTCTGTAATATGGAGACCAGAACTGAGTCTTACTAATAATGTGTAGAGCTGTATTATAACCGATGGACTTCTGTAGCTAATACTTCTTGATATAAATCCCAGTAATCTGTTTGCCTTATTATGTATGCTTAAGCACTGTTGTCTTGGCTTAGGCTTCTGGTTACCATGACACACAAGTCCTTTTCGCATTCTGTATGGCTAAGGGTGATAGACTGATTACATCGTCTTCACATCTCTACTGCTCCTGCCTACTTTCTGTATTCGACTGAAGAAGCCTACTGTGTAGGCGAAACGTTTCGGAATAAAGTTGCCTAGCTGTTGCCTATGTATCTTACCTACCATGGCTAAGTTTTACATAATTTACTTTATAAGTGCTAGGGTTATGGACATTCTCGAGCTTCAGAACTTTACACTCATCTACACTGAACTGCATCTGTCACACTTCTGACCACGACACGAGTTTGTCTAAATACAACTGAAGTTCAATGACATCTACCCCTGAATCAATTATCCTATCTTCGTATCATCAACGAATTTGCTCATATCACAAGTAATTCCCTCGTAAAGGTCATTGATATATACTATATATTATAAACAATAGTCGTAAAATCGATCCCTGTGGAATGCTTCTTATTACAGATTCCCATTCCGATTTTGCTCCATTTATGCACACTGTTACCTGTTGGTGAGCCATGACAGCACTATACCCCCTATGCCGTGAGCTGCCACTAACAGTCTGGTGCGATACTCTGCCTTACTAAAACCCAAATAAACAAAATTCTATTTCTTTATTATGATCAATAGTCTGAAAAGCTTTACTGAGGAAAGTAAATTAGTTATGCAAGAACGGCCCCTCGTGAATCCATGCTGAATATCATTAATCAAATTATGTTTATCAAGATGGCTTCTTATAAAGTCAGCTATAATTAACTAGTAATTTGCCTACAGTTGAGGTCAGGCATACTGAGCGGTAATTTGACAGGTAATGACTTATCCCCTGCTGGAAAAACAGGAATTACATTAGATATCGTCCACATATCAGACACTACACCTGTCTGAAGAGTTGTTAAAAATGTTAGATAATGGTTCACTAAGTTTCATTTTGCACTCCATATGAACCCTTGAAAAGTTCATCTGGGCCGGGGAATTGATAACCATATCTGTAGTGACTGGTATTGTATAATTTATCTTCACGCCCACTATAAAAATTAATGGCTGGGACTCTGTTGGTGTCATTTTTGAAAAACAGAGGAAATAATTATTAAAAAATAGAGCACATGTCCAGAGCTATTTTTAAGGGAACCTATCTTTTCTCTAACTTTTGTTCTGTAAACTTGGATAACACTCTCGGGTTAGTTTTCGAATCCCTAGCAAATTTAATTTTATAGTCCCGTTTAGCTTTTCTTATCCCGTTTTTAACCTCCTTTTAATGTTTTGAGACTCTGACCGCGGGTTCAAGCCCCACCTGTGGTATGGTTTGTTTGCAATCGTGTCATTACGATTTCGTGAGTCGTGAATATATTTATTTATAAGATGACCCTCTGAAGGTGTGATGGCCCTCAAAGAGTATTTGAAAGGATCAGTTCCTCCACATGACAGGAAATTATTGAAAAATAAGTTATAACGGAATAAGATAAATAATTTTGTTAATAAGCAAAATGCAGAAAATATAAAAAAAAATGAAACATGAATTATTATCTAAAGCAAATAGAAAAATTAAATCTATAAATAATTCCAATGAAGCAAAGCTAATATACACATATATTCCGATTTGCCGATGGTTTTGGCATATAGCTCAGGAATCGTTGGTATAGAATGAAAAGCCCATGGTAATACTTGGTCACTGGTGGACTTTACTATTGTGAAGTTTAGCCCGAGATGCCAATATTCACCACAGTGACCTCCTGGTGGTGTGACAACTGAACTTCGTCTGCAGAACGTTGAAGAAAACTACTGGTTAGCCAAGTTGTAGAGGAGCTGCAAGAAGCTCTCAAAAAGGATGGTTAGATCATGTTTCAGATCTATATTTAGATCCTGTTGCCCGCCTTTTCTCGGCTGTGTCGGGTGACCCGATCAGATTAACAAGGCTGGGAAAAACTAAATTACAATCCGGACAGGTAGTCACTCACATGATAGGCTTAAGACCTTCAAAAGAAATGGTAAGGACTAAGAAAATTATGTTAAAACACCAAGGTCAAATCAGGTCCGGTTAAAATAAACAAAACCCCCAACAAAATATAACAAACAAAAGTGGAACTCTTCTTTAAATTAGATTAATTAAAAAGTCAACACATTATAACAAATAACCAAGAGAGTGGATCTCAATACTTACAGACATGATGGGAGCGGTAAAGATAACACACACCACAGTCAGAACAAGCATACAACCACTTATGCTGCCACCACCGCTCAGTCATGCTTTCACTTAGACTTATATGACCAGAGCTTTAGTAAGGTGTGTGTGCGTGTGGGTGTATGAGTTTGTGTGTGTGTACTCACCTAGTTGTACTCACCTAGTTGAGGTTGCGGGGGTCGAGTCCGAGCTCCTGGCCCCGCCTCTTCACTGATCGCTACTAGGTCACTCTCCCTGAGCCGTGAGCTTTATCATACCTCTGCTTAAAGCTATGTATGGATCCTGCCTCCACTACATCGCTTCCCAAACTATTCCACTTACTGACTACTCTGTGGCTGAAGAAATACTTCCTAACATCCCTGTGATTCATCTGTGTCTTCAGCTTCCAACTGTGTCCCCTTGTTACTGTGTCCAATCTCTGGAACATCCTGTCTTTGTCCACCTTGTCAATTCCTCTCAGTATTTTGTATGTCGTTATCATGTCCCCCCTATCTCTCCTGTCCTCCAGTGTCGTCAGGTTGATTTCCCTTAACCTCTCCTCGTAGGACATACCTCTTAGCTCTGGGACTAGTCTTGTTGCAAACCTTTGCACTTTCTCTAGTTTCTTTACGTGCTTGGCTAGGTGTGGGTTCCAAACTGGTGCCGCATACTCCAATATGGGCCTAACGTATACGGTGTACAGGGTCCTGAACGATTCCTTATTAAGATGTCGGAATGCTGTTCTGAGGTTTGCTAGGCGCCCATATGCTGCAGCAGTTATTTGGTTGATGTGCGCTTCAGGAGATGTGCCTGGTGTTATACTCACCCCAAGATCTTTTTCCTTGAGTGAGGTTTGTAGTCTCTGACCCCCTAGACTGTACTCCGTCTGCGGCCTTCTTTGCCCTTCCCCAATCTTCATGACTTTGCACTTGGTGGGATTGAACTCCAGGAGCCAATTGCTGGACCAGGTCTGCAGCCTGTCCAGATCCCTTTGTAGTTCTGCCTGGTCTTCGATCGAGTGTATTCTTCTCATCAACTTCACGTCATCTGCAAACAGGGACACCTCAGAGTCTATTCCTTCCGTCATGTCGTTCACAAATACCAGAAACAGCACTGGTCCTAGGACTGACCCCTGCGGGACCCCGCTGGTCACAGGTGCCCACTCTGACACCTCGCCACGTACCATGACTCGCTGCTGTCTTCCTGACAAGTATTCCCTGATCCATTGTAGTGCCTTCCCTGTTATCCCTGCTTGGTCCTCCAGTTTTTGCACCAATCTCTTGTGTGGAACTGTGTCAAACGCCTTCTTGCAGTCCAAGAAAATGCAATCCACCCACCCCTCTCTCTCTTGTCTTACTGCTGTCACCATGTCATAGAACTCCAGTAGGTTTGTGACACAGGATTTCCCGTCCCTGAAACCATGCTGGCTGCTGTTGATGAGATCATTCCTTTCTAGGTGTTCCACCACTCTTCTCCTGATAATCTTCTCCATGATTTTGCATACTATACATGTCAGTGACACTGGTCTGTAGTTTAATGCTTCATGTCTGTCTCCTTTTTTAAAGATTGGGACTACATTTGCTGTCTTCCATGCCTCAGGCAATCTCCCTGTTTCGATAGATGTATTGAATATTGTTGTTAGGGGTACACATAGCGCCTCTGCTCCCTCTCTCAATACCCATGGGGAGATGTTATCTGGCCCCATTGCCTTTGAGGTATCTAGCTCACTCAGAAGCCTCTTCACTTCTTCCTCGGTTGTGTGCACTGTGTCCAGCACTTGGTGGTGTGCCCCACCTCTCCGTCTTTCTGGAGTCCCTTCTGTCTCCTCTGTGAACACTTCTTTGAATCTCTTGTTGAGTTCTTCACATACTTCACGGTCATTTCCTGTTGTCTCTCCTCCTTCCTTCCTTAGCCTGATTACCTGGTCCTTGACTGTTGTTTTCCTCCTGATGTGGCTGTACAACAGTTTCGGGTCAGATTTGGCTTTCGCTGCTATGTCATTTTCATATTGTCTTTGGGCCTCCCTTCTTATCTGTGCATATTCGTTTCTGGCTCTACGACTGTTCTCCTTATTCTCCTGGGTCCTTTGCCTTCTATATTTCTTCCATTCCCTAGCACACTTGGTTTTTGCCTCCCTGCACCTTTGGGTAAACCATGGGCTCATCCTGGCTTTTTCATTACTCCTGTTACCCTTGGGTACAAACCTCTCCTCAGCCTCCTTGCATTTTGTTGCTACATATTCCATCATCTCATTAACTGGCTTCCCTGCCAGTTCTCTGTCCCACTGAACCCCGTTCAGGTAGTTCCTCATTCCTGTGTATTCCCCTTTCTTGTAGTTTGGCTTCATTCGTCCTGGCCTTCCTGCTTCTCCCTCCACTTGTAGCTCTACTGTGTATTCGAAGCTTAAAACCACATGGTCACTGGCCCCAAGGGGTCTTTCATATGTGATGTCCTCGATATCTGCACTACTGAAGGTGAATACTAAGTCCAGCCTTGCTGGTTCATCCTCTCCTCTCTCTCTTGTAGTGTCCCTTACGTGTTGGTACATGAAGTTCTCCAGTACCACCTCCATCATCTTAGCCCTCCATGTATCTTGGCCCCCATGTGGGTCCAAGTTCTCCCAATCGATCTCCTTGTGGTTAAAGTCACCCATGATCAGGAGCTTTGCCCTGCATGCATGAGCTCTTCTGGCCACTCTAGCCAGTGTGTCAACCATCGCTCTATTGCTCTCGTCGTACTCTTGCCTTGGCCTCCTGCTGTTCTGTGGTGGGTTATACATCACTGCTATTACCACCTTGGGACCTCCAGAGTGAAGTGTTCCCACTATGTAATCACTTTCTTCTCCGCTATCTCCTCTCTCCAGCTCATCAAAATTCCAGCGATTTTTGATCAGCAACGCCACTCCTCCACCCCCCCTGTTCCCTCTGTCTTTCCTCAGGATTTGGTATCCCGTTGGAAAGATGGCATCTGTTATCATACCTGTAAGCTTGGTTTCTGTGAGAGCTATGATGTCCGGTGATGCTTCTTTGACTCTTTCGTGCCACTCCTCCCACTTATTTGTTATTCCATCAGCGTTTGTGTACCATACCTTCAGTTTCCTTTCCAACACTGTGGTTTGGGGGGCCTGTGAGGGTGGGAGACC
>NW_027198868.1:15000-38576 GCF_038502225.1 Cherax quadricarinatus
CTCTCGTAAGTGATGTCCTCGATGTCTGAACTGCTCAGGGTGAACACAAGATCCAGTCTTGCTGGCTCATCCTCCCCTCTCTCTCTGGTTGTGTCCCTGACATGTTGATGCATGAGGTTTTCAAGTACCACATCCATCATCTTGGCTCTCCATGTTTCGGGACCCCCATGTGGCTCCAGGTTTTCCCAGTCGATCTCCCTGTGGTTGAAATCGCCCATTACCAGTAACTTTGCTCTGCTCGAGTGAGCTCTTCTTGCCACCTCAGCCAGTGTGTCCACCATCACCCTGTTGTTTTCTTCGTACTCCTCTCTTGGCCTCCTGCAGTTCTGTGGTGGGTTATACATCACTCCAATGACTACTTTATGTTCTCCGGACTGAATTGTACCTACAATGTAGTCTCTTTCTCCAATCATGTCCATGCCTTCCATTTCCTCAAATCCCCATTGGTGTTTTATGAGCAGTGCAACCCCTCCTCCCCCTCTACTCCTTCTATCTTTCCTCAGGATCTGATATCCTGTTGGGAAGATTGTGTCTGTTATTATCTCAGCGAGTTTTGTTTCTGTGACTGCTATGATGTCTGGGGATTTTTCACTGATTCTTTCATTCCACTCCTCATGTTTATTCGTTATTCCATCCGCGTTTGTGTACCAAACCTTTAGTTTCTTTTCTATCATTGTGGTCATGCAAGTATATTGGGGTTGGGGGAGGGAGAGCCTTGGTGGGGGCCTATATGGGGCTGTGGTGTAGGTGGGGTATGTGTTGATGGGGGTGGGGTCAGAATGCCCATAAGGGACAGCTGTTGGGGTGAGGTTTGTGATATGGGGGTTGGTGGCAGAGGGAACAGTGAGTGGGTTGGAGTATAGGTTGCTCAGTTGCGTTGGGAATGTCGCGGGTGGGGTCTTTTGGTGGGAGATTCTGTGGGGTGTGTTTGCCCTTCCTCCTGTGTCTGGGTCCTGCTCATTTTCATTGCTTCTCGTTCCTCCTTGCGTCTCTGTACCCTCTCTTTCAGTGTAGTCCTTTCTTCTTGTGTTCTGTCGCGGTCGAGGTATACTCTCTGGTACCCCTCTTTGTCCCTCAGTCTTGCTTTCTCTTGCAGAATCCTGATTCGAACTGATTCTTCCTTGAAAGTTACTCTGACAGGCCGTATCCTTCCACTCGCAAACCACCCAATTCTCTGAAAATTTGTCACCTGGGTCATATTGCCCTACCCTATTGTTTTCATGATGCCTTCAATCATTTTTTTCTCCTCCTGTTTTATTTCTTCAAAGTTGGCCCCCTTGGCTTCTTGGAGCCCGTACACAAAAACTGACCTCGCCCTTTCCTCCTCCCACTGAGTCTCCATCTGCTTCCTCTGAGGCATTTTATTTCCTTCCATTGACATGTTCTTGCCTTCAGTCCCTGTCATATCTGAAACTTCTATTCTCAGTGGACTGTCTTTCCTGGCCAGCTGTCCCTTGCTACTGCAGTTGGCTGTTAGAACCTCTGCATATAACAAACCTTCATTGTCTTCGGACCTGTCGCTTGATCTTAGTGTGCTCATCGTCTTTTCCCTGGCCCCACGTGGGTCTGATAGGTCCTTCGTGTACGGCATGTCTCCGTTGTTGCTTACCATCCCCTTGCCTGCGCCTGACTTTGAATTTCCATCATTGTCTTCAGACCTGTCGTTTGATCTCAGTGTGCTCGTCGTCTTTTCCCTGGCCCCACGTGGGTCTGATAGGGCCTTCCTGTACGGCATGTCTCCGTTGTTGCTTACCATCCCCTTGTCTGCGCCTGACTTTGAATTTCCTGATGTCACGTCTGAATTGTCATTTGTCTCTCTAATCTGTTTCAGGCTTTGCAGTTTCTCTTCTAAGCACTGTATCCTAGCTTCTGCTGCTAAGACCTGTACTGCCCACTTCCCGCACTCTTCAGCTATCCGCTCCTCCATTTTCTTACCAAGCTCTACTATCTTCCTTCCCCACTCTTCCTCCCTTTTTTTTTTTTTTTTTTTTTGTGTGTGTGTGTGTGTGTGTGTGTGTGTGTGTGTGTGTGTGTGTGTGTGTGTGTGTGTGTGTTCGTGTGTATGTGTGCCCCCACTTCTAAGTATTCATACTGCTAATAAATATCAGTAGTAATACCCGTATTTCTAAAACTACCAACAGTGATTCTAGCACTTATCACTTCTACTTATAAAACACAGAAAGTAATTAGGTTGTAAAATTTAGCTTGTCTGAGCTTCTAGGAGTGTCTGACGTCACCCTCACTAGGCTTCCCCTTGCTAGGCTGCTCCTCGCTAGTCAACACTATCTTCACCTTATCTATGCTATTTCTGCTATAATTCTGTGTGTGTGTGTGTGTGTGTGTGTGTGTTTGTGTGTGTGTATGTGAGTGTGTGTGTGTGTGTGTGTGTGTGTGTGTGTGTGTGTGTGTGTGTGTGTGTGTGTGTGTGTGTGTGTGTGTGTGTGTGTTTGTGTGTGTGTATGTGTGTGTGTGTGTGTGTGTGTGTGTGTGTGTGTGTGTGTGTGTGTGTGTGTGTGTGTGTGTGTGTGTGTGTGTGTGTGTTTGTGTGTGTGTATGTGTGTGTGTGTGTGTGTGTGTGTGTGTGTGTGTGTGTGTGTGTGTGTGTGTGTGTGTGTGTGTGTGTGTGTGTAGTGTCATTAATGAAATCAGTTTCATTGAATGGGGTATAACAGTTACCCATCAGCTTCACACAGTTGTAACAAATGTATAACTGCATGACGCTGAGATGAAATGGGGTATACCTCTTGCAATTGCCTTTTTTTGCGATTGCAGGAAGTAGAGTGGAAATGATGATAGCAAGGCGATTGATGAAGGTCGATTGCTACTCGGAGATACTGGCCGGCTCAGCTGCTTCAGAGGTGGTGTCCTGCCGTAGTAAGTTTGCAGATGTTACATGGTTAGATGTAAGAGTTAATAAGTTAAAAGGGAAATCTCCATAAATTAGGGTGGTTTTTATCCTTATTGGACATAAAAGGGTTCTGATGTTAATAGGAACCCTTTTATGTCCAATATCTTCTGGGAGGTCACTCAGGATCATTGGTCGCTGGAAATTCTCCTTGTGGATGAATCGTCGTACTCACTGTTGGAGGGTCATTCTTTGGGTTCTTTGGGGAGGTGTGTTGATGAGGTAGTCGGTGGTATTTGCTGGTTGGGGAGGGTTTTCGCTGTCTGGAATATAAAGTTCTTGCATGTCGCACAGTTAATTCTTGATTAGTTTATCAAGCATTACATTTATTGTATCTATCTCCTGTTGGATGTGTAGATCTTCCATCCAATTCTTTCTCTCCTCCTGGTGTCTGTGATGAAGCGGAGTGCTCTATTCTGGACTCTTTGTAGCTGTAGCATGTTGGTTTTGGTTGTTAATGACATGGGTACACAAGGGTATTCTAGCATATATTCTAGCATAGGTCTTATTATTATCTTGTACAGTTTTTTTTATGTGGGAAAAGGCTTGATTAAACCTGTATAGTTTGCTGAAGCAGGGTTTGGCTAACGTCACATTTTTAGAGATATGTGATATGGAGTGGAGTAATCTGTCGTATCCCAGGATTTTGTTCGGGTTTCCGATGGCAACAGGTGTACCTCTGATGGAGATACCCTCCCTTGTCTTCTATAGTTGTTGCTAAATCTTGGTAATTCCGTATTCATTTTCTCTATTACCCACACGTGCTTATATTTTCACGTTATGGGGGTGAATGACACCACATGGATAACATCGTCAGCAAACTGGGTGATGATAGTATCATTGAACTCGGGTTGACGGAGACCGTTTACATATATGTTGAATAGAATCGGGCTAAGGCACGAGCCTTGTGGCACTCCAGCTGTCTGTGTGAAAGGCTCTGCCGACTTGCCGTTAAAGGTAGAGATGGTTCTTTTTTCTGATAAAAAGTTGTATATAAATCCGAGAGAAGTCCAGTTGTGCTCAAGAAGGTCGACAAGTTTAAATGAGTCCGTCGTGCCACAGGCTGTCAAAAGCTTTGTGTACATCCCTGGTTGCAATTAGGGCAAGGTTGCCCTGTTTCCTCAGGGTATGCACAACATCGAAGATGATGTTTATTGCATGTTGGGTTCCTCTGTGGGTCCTGAATCCAAACTGCTTTTCAGTGAAGAGATGATTGTACTCCATGTAGCAGATTAATCTTCTGGAAATGAGATAGGTCTATAGTTCTCTAGTTTATGTTTGTCTTTAATGGGTTTTGCAATGAATAGCATCCTTGTTGTCTTAAGAGCAACTGGAGAGCGCCTCAAGGCCAAGATGGCAATAAAGATATTTACCAGAGACAGTTTGCAATTTTTGGGTAAGAACTTTACTTGTTTCACTGTTATGCCCGAGAGGTCAGGGGCATTATTGCTCATTCTGCCTCTAACTTGACCCATCTCTCTGAGTGTGATTGGTCTTCTAAGGGGGTGTTTATCTTTAAGAGTAGATGTATCAGATAATGGTACTGGATGGAGGTCAGCTCAAATGTCGTCTCTCCATTCATTGACTCACTGGTAATGGTTATTAGGAAATTTTCTATTGTCATTGTGAGAGAGAATTTTCTCCCACACATCACACATCAGACTGGCTTGGTCTTGTGGGTCATTAAGTTTAATATCGTAGATTGATGGACTGACCACATCGACTCAAGGCTGAGGAACTGATTACCTCATTCTCCTCCTGTTCTTCAAGTTTCTCCTTTGTATGGACTGATGAAGCCACTGTGTGGCGAAACGTTTCCTCAATAAAGATACCCAAGAGTTGCACATGTGTCTAATTCAACAACAAGTTTAATATCAACTTTCTCATCATCGTCATCGGTGAAGAAATGTATTAGATAATGGGTAGCCTTGTTCTTTGCCCCTAGAAGCTGGTGGATCTTACTTCAGAATTTTTCACGTTGACGTTTGTATTGATTAGACGACTGAAGAACAAGATACTTCCATAATTCACTTTTGTGCTGTGTGATCATGGTAATTAAGTCTCTTCTCAACCTTTGCCCTTATTGGGTGTCTCGTTTCAAGGTGCCTTCTACACTCTGCTTGATAATTTCTCATGCAGTCCCTATTTTCCCTGGTTGGTTTATATTATTGATAGATTTTTGGGGTAGGTATTTAACTGGCAACTTGCATGAGTGGCCTCTATGATTCTTTCGTGGAAGGAGCTGATTGCCTCGTCAACTGCAGTTGAAGGCTGGTTCTCAAGTGAAACAGTCAGGTCATTGCATAGGTAGTTCCTGAAGGGGTCAAATCCTAGACTTTTTAGTTTGGGTTTCGGAGGAGTGGGCATTCTAAATGGCGATGCCTGTAGTTTTGTTATAACAGGAATGTTGTCTGATCCTACGTTTCCACCAGGGAAGACTCTGCAGTGGTATAGGTCACAATCTCTGTTGGTTAAGGCTATATCAGGTGTCCCGGGATGAGGGTCTACATATGACTTAAATAATGGGACTTGGAATGATAAATTTCTTGCTGTCATTAAATTAAATAGTTGTTTTCTCTTTAGGTCACCCTGAGGATGGCTGGCGCCGCAGATGAAGAGTGCGGGGTGTTGGGCATTAAAATCACCTGCCAGGCTTGTTGGAATATTTCTACTCATTACCTGGTGTAGGGAAATGGACTCTATATATAGCTGTCTAGGAGGAAAATATCCAGTTCCAACTGCTAACTGACCATATGAGATCTCCGGTTCTATTGTTATAACGCTGTTTTCGTTAATTAATGTGGATGTTACGAAAAGCATATCCTAGTTTCACTAGGACGGCCAGTCCACAAAGGGGCACTCTTGGTTTCTCGACAGTAGAATAACCACGTATCTTTATATGTTGGCCTGCTCTCGCAGCTGTCTCATTCAGAAGGATGATATCAGGGTTGTAATTGTGTAGTTCAACTTCAAGGAGATATCATTTATTAAGGAAATGTTGAACATTAAGCTGTAAAATTGTAATCTCCGTTATTTCATGAGGTTTGCGTTTTTGCTGCGTACAGAGTTGATGTCTGAGATTAAAGCTGCAAAGTGCGTGGAAGCTCTCCCTACTCGACTCATCAAGGGGAGGTTTGTAGTCCTGAATGGTTTTCTGTGTACCTGCTGTTTCATGTTCCTCACTGCTGCTGGTGATATTAACTGATATTAATTAACAGATTCATCATCTGACAACTGTGGCATGTCATTCCTAGTTTCAATCGGCATATTCACAACACTTACTATAGGAGACAGTGGGGGCTCCATATGGAAATGTGTACGTCCACTTTGGGTATCATTGGAAACTGCTTGTACTTTTGGGTCAGCTTCTACAGTGGTAGATTGTGCATCATTGTCTGGTGCAAGTTCAGGGGCAGGTATTAACTCGCTGGTCTGAGTTATTGTTTCAGCTGGGTCTTCCATTACGGCTGAGCCTTGGTTGTGTGATGAGGTTTGATTATGTGTGGTTGTGGAAGAGGGCACATACTTCCTGTATTAAGGAGACTGGTTCATTATTGAGTTCTCATTATTTGGGATGATTAAGGGCCTGGCTCCATTAGCTACTACCAAATCATTTAAAATAGAGGAGCAGTGCTTAGCATTGCTACCTGCTACTTCCTTGTCCAACATGAACATCAGTGTACCTCTCATAACATCTCTCAGGACCAGGGGACACAGGGATTGATGATGGTCCTTGTGCTTGGTGTATGTTGGGGTTAGGGTTAGGGTGGGGCGCTGCAGGAGGGGCAGAATTCCGAGCATTATAATTGGTAGAGGTGGCAGTAGGAGTCCCACCAGATCCAGGTAGATTAAGGAAGGAGTCCTGAGACATTTTTGGAGGTGCTTGGGGAGTGGCTTTCTTGATGTTTCCCTGCTTCTTAGCATCCAGAATTTGCTGGATTGTCGATTTCCTAACAGGGCAGCTAGGGGAGACAGCATGATGTTTCCCTTTACAAAGGGCACACATGGGGTTGTTTCTGTTAGGGCAGTTCCTGAAAACATGGTCACCAGAGCAAATACCGCAAATCGTTTTCTGGTTGCTGAATTTATTTGTGTTATGACCAAACTCATAACACTTAAAACATTGAGTGACATTGACAAACCTTCCATGCAGATTTGGACTGGTGTTCACCTGGTTCCAAAGCATTTCATACCATTTTGACATATTATTTTGGCTCCTTCCGGTGTCTCGAGGATTAATTTTAATGTTTCCTGGATGCTTGAACTTTCGACAAATTTATGATTGAAAGACCTTGAACTCGGAGTTTTCATGATTAATTTCTTCAATAAGTTCTTCGGCAGCGCGGTCTCATGAAACTGTTGATTCTTGCCACAAATACAGTACGTTGTGCCTGGTAACTGTCAGTTGTTAGACTCTAAATTCCCAGTCAAGGAATTCCAAGCAATCTGACTAAATTCCTCTAGAATTACTACGTTATCGTGACTAGTAGCCTTAACAATTTCCTCCCACAGTAATCTCCTTTGGTTCCTATCCAAGTTTGGGAGACAGTATATCACGCCTATAACAAATTTATCATGCTCCTCTGAAAATTCTACCCAGACTCTGTATGTGTTATTTCAGACTTTATACCTGTTTTTATACAACAGTTCAAGTTTTCTCGGACATACAGTGTCACCCCACCCCCATTTCCGATGTTTCTGTCTACTTAGAACAATTTAAAACCTTTGAATGTGACATTCAGCAGGCATATCACGATTCCTCTCATTAAACCACATCTCAGTTATGGCAAATAGGTCAATGATACCCGCGCTTGCAACAATCTCAGCTCGTCTATCTTATTTCTAGCACTACGACTGTTTGTAAAATACAAATTTAGAAACCTTGCCTTATCTTTTCCCTTCCTGTTCGCTTTTGTTCTTCTAGTATCTCTATTACTGTACTTCTCACCTAGTGCCACTGGCTTTCTACTATGCACCATTCTGCCTATAATTGGTTTCTCTAAAGCTCAAAGTATCAGTACACTGCGACTTCATTACTTTCTCGTAAAACCCATACCACTACTTCTAGTTTAAAGCTCTGACAGCTCCCTCCACTGCACTGGCCAGTGCCTCCACCCCAGACCTAGATAACTGAACTTCATTCCTGTCATACATGTATGTCATTTCTGCCATAGAAGAGGCCCCAGTTGTCTATGAATGTTACTGCATTTTCCTTAGTGTTTGTCTAGCTGGCAATTGATACCAATTGCCCTGGACAGCCATTCATTTCCATCTCCTCTGCTCGGCAGAATGCCACATAACACAGGTGTTCCTCCCTTCTTCCTAATCATCTCTGTTGCTGACCTATACCTGCTAATTGTCGAGTATTCTCTTGGTTCATTGTCGTTCCTTCCACTCCAAACGTCTTCTTGATCCTCAGCTTTTTTCTATGCTGTCGTGCTACTGTCCTTGTTCCTCTCCTGACCCGAGGACTTACAACAGGACTACTATGAATCCTCTTGTTCTCCTCTGTCAGTCGCCACCCTCAGCTCTTCCTTAAACTGCTGGTAAAGTTGTTCACTAAAGGACATCTCGGTTTAGATTCACAGAGAGTAAGGAACACGTCACCACTGAGCAAGGTACTTGGGGTGTTTAAGGGAATTCTTGGGAAAAGGTTGGAGAAGTGGGTCGGTGGGAATGGTTGGTTTAGAGGACGACCTGCCTTGTATGTGGCAGTAGGCCTGCTGTAATGCTCTACCTTTCTTATTTTCTCATTACTCACGAAATCCTAATAACGCGATTGCAAACAAACCATCGAACGCATGGGATTTGAACCCAAGGTGAGTAAATGGGAGAGTGAAATATGGTTTGTCTACCTACCTGGAGTCTACTTGGAGGGTATCCCGGGGATCAACACACCCGCGGCTCGGTCCATGACCAGGCCTCCCGGTGGAACAGGGCCTGATCAAGTAGGCTGGTAGACTGCTACGAGGGATATATAACCTCTGACCTCTACTACAGGTAGTCCCATCAATGAACTAGAGATAAGCAAACTTCCGTTTCATTGTGGCTACAACTGTATTGCCAAGAGACAAGCTAAGAATGGAGGCAGTATCTTGATGCTTTTCAATGTACAGATTTTGGGAAATATTGAGTGCAATGGATAGTGTATTTTCCACGCACTATGGATGGAAACAATGGATTAGAAGAGGAAAACATTCAGCCTGGTCATCATGTAATGCGGCAAGACACTGACTGGTATAACGTATCGCAGAAAATTTTTGTATTAAGCACTTAATCATACACTAGATAAAGCAAATTTATGGTGAAAATTGTATCAATAAAAATTCATCTATAATCAGTGTCTTTCTCCCCATGGAGTGTGTTTGCCAATGTCACAATAACTTCCTACACACATGATCAAGGTGTAAACATAAATGAGCTTCTTTCCAGTTAGTGAGAGAGACATCTTGCAGATGAATGACCAACGAAGCTCTGATATCAACGTAAATAAGATCAAACTTCTTCTCACGAGAAAACATTGAGAGATAAAATGCATACCTAAAGCTCTTGAAACCCTGCATATTTTTTTGAAAACAGCACCGCAAGGCAAGAGAGACTTAACTTCATCAGGTTAGGTGTAGTGGGAAGGCTTCATTCATGGGGTTAGGTGTAGTGGGAAGGCTTCATTCATGGGGTAAGGTGTAGTTGGTAGGCTTCATTCATGAGTTAGGGGAAGTGGGAAGGCTTGATTAATGGGGTTAAGTGTAGTTGGTAGGCTTCATTCATGGGGTAAGCTGTGGTGAGTAGGCTTCATTCATGGGTTAGAGGAAGTGGGAAGGCTTAATTAATGGGGTTAGGTGTAGCGGGTAGGCTTCATTCATGGTGTTAGGTGTAGTGGGAAGGCTTCATTCATGGGGTTAGGTGTAGTGTGTAGGCTTCATTCATGGTGTTAGGTGTAGTGGGAAGGCTTCATTCATGGGGTTAGGTGTAGTGTGTAGGCTTCATTCATGGGGTAAGGTGTAGTGTGTAGGCTTCATTCATGGTGTTAGGTGTAGTGGGTAGGCTTCATTCATGGTGTTAGGTGTAGTGGGAAGGCTTCATTCATGGGGTTAGGTGTAGTGTGTAGGCTTCATTCATGGGGTAAGGTGTAGTGGGTAGACTTAATTAATGGAGTTAGGTGTAGTGGGTGGGCTTCATTCATGGGGTTAGGTGTAGTGGGTAGGCTTCATTCATGGGGTTAGGTGTAGTGGGTAGGCTTCATTCATGGGGTTAGGTGCAGTGGGTAGGCTTCATTCACGGGGTTAGGTGTTGTGGGTAGGCTTCCTTCATGGAGTTAGGTGTAGAGGGTATGCTTCATTCATGGGGTTAGGTGTAGTGGGTAGACTTAATTAATGGTGTTAGGTGTAGTGGGTAGGCTTCATTCATGGGGTTAGATGTAGTGGGTAGGCTTCATTCAGGGGGTTAGGTGTAGTGGGAAGGCTTCATTCATAGGGTTAGGTGAACTGGGGAGGCTTCATTCATGGGGTTAGGTGTTATGGGTAGACTTCATTCATGGGGTAAGGTGTAGTGTGCAGGTTTCAATCATGGGTTTTTGGAAGTGGGAAGGCTTAATTAATGGGGTTAGGTGTAATGGGTAGGCTTCATTCGTGGGGTTAGGTGTAGTGGGTATGCTTCATTCATGGGGTTAGGTGTAGTGGGTAGCCTTCATTCATGGGGTTAGGTGTAGTGGTAGGCTTTATTCATGGGGTTAGATGTAGTGGGTAGGCTTAATTAATGGGGTTAGTTGTAGTGGGTAGGCTTCATTCATGGGGTTAGGTGTAGTGGATAGGCTTCATTCATGGGCCTAGGTGTAGTGGGTAGGCTTCATTCATGGGGTTAGATGTAGTAGGTAGGCTTCATTCATGGGGTTAGGTGTAGTGGGTAGGCTTAATTAATGGGGTTAGGTGTAGTGGGTAGGCTTCATTCATAGGGTTAGGCGTAGTGGGTAGGTTTCATTCATGGGGTTAGGTGTAGTGGGCAGGCTTCATTCATGGGGTTAGGTGTAGTGGGTAGGCTTCATTCATGGGGTTAGGTGTAGCAGGTAGACTTAATTAATGGGGTTAGGTGTAGTGGGTAGGCTTCATTCACGGGGTTATGTGTTGTGGGTAGTCTTCATTCATGGGGTTAGGTGTAGTGGGTAGGCTTCATTCATGGGGTTAGGTGCAGTGGGTAGGCTTCATTCACGGGGTTAGGTGTTGTGTGTAGGCTTCATTCATGGAGTTAGGTGTAGAGGGTAGGCTTCATTCATGGGGTTAGATGTAGTGGGTAGGCTTCATTCATGGGGTTAGGTGCAGTGGGTAGGCTTCATTCACGGGGTTAGGTGTTGTGGGTAGGCTTCATTCATGGAGTTAGGTGTAGAGGGTAGGCTTCATTCATGGGGTTAGGTGTAGTGGGTAGACTTAATTAATGGGGTTAGGTGTAGTGGGTAGGTTTCACTCATGGGGTTAGATGTAGTGGGCAGGTTTCATTCATGGGGTTAGGTGTAGTGGGAAGGCTTCATTCATGGGGGTTAGGTGAACTGGGGAGGCTTCATTCATGGGGTTAGGTGTAGTGGGTAGACTTAATTAATGGGGTTAGGTGTAGTGGGTAGGCTTCATTCATGGGGTTAGATGTAGTGGGTAGGCTTCATTCAGGGGGTTAGGTGTAGTGGGAAGGCTTCATTCATAGGGTTAGGTGAACTGGGGAGGCTTCATTCAGGGGTTAGGTGTTATAGGTAGACTTCATTCATGGGGTAAGGTGTAGTGTGCAGGTTTCACTCATGGGTTATTGGAAGTGGGAAGGCTTAATTAATGGGGTTAGGTGTAGTGGGTATGCTTCATTCATGGGGTTAGGTGTAGTGGGTAGGCTTCATTCATGGGGTTAGGTGTAGTGGTAGGCTTTATTCATGGGGTTAGATGTAGTGGGTAGGCTTAATTAATGGGGTTAGTTGTAGTGGGTAGGCTTCATTCATGGGGTTAGGTGTAGTGGATAGGCTTCATTCATGGGCCTAGATGTAGTGGGTAGGCTTCATTCATGGGGTTAGATGTAGTAGGCAGGCTTCATTCATGGGTTTAGGTGTAGTGGGTAGGCTTAATTAATGGGGTTAGGTGTAGTGGGTAGGCTTCATTCATAGGGTTAGGCGTAGTGGGTAGGTTTCATTCATGGGGTTAGGTGTAGTGGGCAGGCTTCATTCATGGGGTTAGGTGTAGTGGGAAGACTTAATTAATGGGGTTAGGTGTAGTGGGTAGGCTTCATTCACGGGGTTAGGTGTTGTGGGTAGTCTTCATTCATGGGGTTAGGTGTAGTGGGTAGGCTTCATTCATGGGGTTAGATGTAGTGGGTAGGCTTCATTCACGGGGTTAGGTGTTGTGGGTAGGCTTCATTCATGGAGTTAGGTGTAGAGGGTAGGCTTCATTCATGGGGTTAGGTGTAGTGGGTAGACTTAATTAATGGGGTTAGGTGTAGTGGGTAGGTTTCATTCATGGGGTTAGATGTAGTGGGAAGGTTTCATTCATGGGGTTAGGTGTACTGGGAAGGCTTCATTCATGGGGGTTAGGTGAACTGGGGAGGCTTCATTCATGGGGTTAGGTTTTATGGGTAGACTTCATTCATGGGGTAAGGTGTAGTGGGTAGGTTTCATTCATGGGTTATTGGAAGTGGGAAGGCTTAATTAATGAGGTTAGGTGTAATGGGTAGGCTTCATTCGTGGGGTTAGGTGTAGTGGGCAGGCTTCATTCATGGGGTTAGGTGTAGTGGGCAGGCTTCATTCATGAGGTTAGGAGTAGTGGGTAGGCTTTATTCATGGGGTTAGATGTAGTGAGTAGGTTTAATTAATGGGGTTAGTTGTAGTGGGTAGGCTTCATTCATGGGGTTAGGTGTAGTGGGTAGGCTTCATTCATGGGGCTAGGTGTAGTGGGTAGGCATCATTCATGGAGTTAGATGTAGTAGGTAGCCGTCATTCATAGGGTTAGGTGTAGTGGGTAGGCTTAACTGATGGGGTTAGGTGTAGCGGGTAGGCTTCATTCATAGGGTTAGGTGTAGTGGGTAGGCTTCATTCATGGGGTTAGGTGTAGTGGGTAGGCTTCATTCATGGAATTAGGTGTAGTGGGTAGGTTTCATTCATAGGGTTAGGTGGAGTGGGTAGGCTTAATTAATGGGGTTAGGTGTAGTGGGTAGGCTTCATTCATGGTGTTAGGTGTAGTGGGAAGGCTTCATTCATGGGGTTAGATGTAGTGTGTAGGCTTCATTCATGGGGTAAGGTGTAGTGGGTAGACTTAATTAATGGGGTTAGGTGTAGTGGGTAGGCTTCATTCATGGGGTTAAATGTAGTGGGTAGGCTTCATTCATGGGATTAGGTGTAGTGGGTAGGCTTCATTCATGGGGTTAGGTGCAGTGGGTAGGCTTCATTCACGGGGTTAGATGTTGTGGGTAGGCTTCATTCATGGAGTTAGGTGTAGAGGGTAGGCTTCATTCATGGGGTTAGGTGTAGTGGGTAGGCTTCATTCATGGGGTTAGATGTATTGGGTAGGCTTCGTTCAGGGGGTTAGGTGTAGTGGTAAGGCTTCATTCATGGGGTTAGGTGAACTGGGGAGGCTTCATTCATGGGGTTAGGTGTTATGGGTAGAGTTCATTCATGGGGTAAGGTGTAGTGGGCAGGTTTCACTCATGGGTTATTGGAAGTCGGAAGGCTTAATTAATGGGGTTAGGTGTAATGGGTAGGCTTCATTCGTGGGGTTAGGTGTAGTGGGTAGGCTTCATTCAAGGGGTTAGGTGTAGTGGGTAGGCTTCATTCATGGGGTTAGGTGTAGTGGTAATCTTTATTCATGGGGTTAGATGTAGTGTGTAGGCTTAATTAATGGGGTTAGATGTAGTGGGTAGGCTTCATTCATGGGGTTAGGTGTAGTGGATAGGCTTCATTCATGGGGCTAGGTGTAGTGGGTAGGCTTCATTCATGGGGTTAGATGTAGTAGGTAGGCTTCATTCATGGGGTAAGGTGTAGTGGGTAAGCTTAATTAATGGGGTTAGGTGTAGTGGGTAGGCTTCATTCATAGGGTTAGGCGTAGTGGGTAGGTTTCATTCATGGGGTTAGGTGTAGTGGGTAGGCTTCATTCATGGGGTTAGGTGTAGCAGGTAGACTTAATTAATGGGGTTAGGTGTAGTGGGTAGGCTTCATTCACGGGGTTAGGTGTTGTGGGTAGGCTTCATTCATGGAGTTAGGTGTAGTGGGTAGGCTTCATTCATGGGGTTAGGTGTAGTGGGAAGGCTTCATTCATGGGGTTAGGTGCAGTGGGTAGGCTTCATTCACGGGGTTAGGTGTTGTGGGTAGTCTTCATTCATAAGGTTAGGTGTAGTGGGTAGGCTTAATTCATGGGGTTAGATGTAGTGGTTAGGCTTCATTCATGGGGTTAGGTGCAGTGTGTAGGCTTCATTCACGGGGTTAGGTGTTGTGGGTAGGCTTCATTCATGGAGTTAGGTGTAGAGGGTAGGCTTCATTCATGGGGTTAGGTGTAGTGGGTAGACTAATTAATGGGGTGAGGTGTAGTGGGTAGGTTTCATTCATGGGGTTAGATGTAGTGGGCAGGTTTCATTCATGGGGTTAGGTGTAGTGGGAAGGCTTCATTCATGGGGGTTAGGTGAACTGGGGAGGCTTCATTCATGGGGTTAGGTGTAGTGGGTAGACTTAATTAATGGGGTTAGGTGTAGTGGGTAGGCTTCATTCATGGGGTTAGATGTAGTGGGTAGGCTTCATTCAGGGGGTTAGGTGTAGTGGGAAGGCTTCATTCATAGGGTTAGGTGAACTGGGGAGGCTTCATTCATGGGGTTAGGTGTTCTGGGTAGACTTCATTCATGGGGTAAGGTGTAGTGTGCAGGTTTCACTCATGGGTTATTGGAAGTGGGAAGGCTTAATTAATGGGGTTAGGTGTAATGGGAAGGCTTCATTCGTGGGGTTATGTGTAGTGGGTATGCTTCATTCATGGGGTTAGGTGTAGTGGGTAGGCTTCATTCATGGGGTTAGGTGTAGTGGTAGGCTTTATTCATGGGGTTAGATGTAGTGGGTAGGTTTTAATTAATGGGGTTAGTTGTAGTGGGTAGGCTTCATTCATGGGGTTAGGTGTAGTGGATAGGCTTCATTCATGGGCCTAGGTGTAGTGGGTAGGCTTCATTCATGGGGTTAGATGTAGTAGGTAGGCTTCATTCATGGGGTTAGGTGTAGTGGGTAGGCTTAATTAATGGGGTTAGGTGTAGTGGGTAGGCTTCATTCATAGGGTTAGGCGTAGTGGGTAGGTTTCATTCATGGGGTTAGGTGTAGTGGGCAGGCTTCATTCATGGGGTTAGGTGTAGTGGGTAGACTTAATTAGTGGGGTTAGGTGTAGTGGGTAGGGTTCATTCACGGGGTTAGGTGTTGTGGGTAGTCTTCATTCATGGGGTTAGGTGTAGTGGGTAGGCTTCATTCATGGGGTTAGATGTAGTGGGTAGGCTTCATTCATGGGGTTAGGTGCAGTGGGTAGGCTTCATTCACGGGGTTAGGTGTTGTGGGTAGGCTTCATTCATGGAGTTAGGTGTAGAGGGTAGGCTTCATTCATGGGGTTAGGTGTAGTGGGTAGACTTAATTAATGGGGTTAGGTGTAGTGGGTAGGTTTCATTCATGGGGTTAGATGTAGTGGGCAGGTTTCATTCATGGGGTTAGGTGTAGTGGGAAGGCTTCATTCATGGGGTTTAGGTGAACTGGGGAGGCTTCATTCATGGTGTTAGGTGTTATGGGTAGACTTCATTCATGGGGTAAGGTGTAGTGGGTAGGTTTCATTAATGGGTTATTGGAAGTGGGAAGGCTTAATTAATGAGGTTAGGTGTAATGGGTAGGCTTCATTCGTGGGGTTAGGTGTAGTGGGCAGGCTTCATTCATGGGGTTAGGTGTAGTGGGCAGGCTTCATTCATGAGGTTAGGAGTAGTGGGTAGGCTTTATTCATGGGGTTAGATGTAGTGAGTAGGCTTAATTAATGGGGTTAGTTGTAGTGGGTAGGCTTCATTCATGGGGTTAGGTGTAATGGGTAGGCTTCATTCATGGGGCTAGGTGTAGTGGGTAGGCATCATTCATGGAGTTAGATGTAGTAGGTAGCCGTCATTCATAGGGTTAGGTGTAGTGGGTAGGCTTAACTGATGGGGTTAGGTGTAGTGGGTAGGCTTCATTCATAGGGTTAGGTGTAGTGGGTAGGCTTCATTCATGGGGTTAGGTGTAGTGGGTAGGCTTCATTCATGGAATTAGGTGTAGTGGGTAGGTTTCATTCATAGGGTTAGGTGGAGTGCGTAGGCTTAATTAATGGGGTTAGGTGTAGTGGGTAGGCTTCATTCATGGTGTTAGGTGTAGTGGGAAGGCTTCATTCATGGGGTTAGATGTAGTGTGTAGGCTTCATTCATTGGGTAAGGTGTAGTGGGTAGACTTAATTAATGGGGTTAGGTGTAGTGGGTAGGCTTCATTCATGGGGTTAAATGTAGTGGGTAGGCTTCATTCATGGGATTAGGTGTAGAGGGTAGGCTTCATTCATGGGGTTAGGTGCAGTGGGTAGGCTTCATTCACGGGGTTAGATGTTGTGGGTAGGCTTCATTCATGGAGTTAGGTGTAGAGGGTAGGCTTCATTCATGGGGTTAGGTGTATTGGGTAGGCTTCATTCATGGGGTTAGATGTAGTGGGTAGGCTTCGTTCAGGGGGTTAGGTGTAGTGGGAAGGCTTCATTCATGGGGTTAGGTGAACTGGGGAGGCTTCATTCATGGGGTTAGGTGTTATGGGTAGAGTTCATTCATGGGGTAAGGTGTAGTGGGCAGGTTTCACTCATGGGTTATTGGAAGTCGGAAGGCTTAATTAATGGGGTTAGGTGTAATGGGTAGGCTTCATTCGTGGGGTTAGGTGTAGTGGGTAGGCTTCATTCATGGGGTTAGGTGTAGTGGGTAGGCTTCATTCATGGGGTTAGGTGTAGTGGTAGGCTTTATTCATGGGGTTAGATGTAGTGTGTAGGCTTAATTAATGGGGTTAGATGTAGTGGGTAGGCTTCATTCATTGGGTTAGGTGTAGTGGATAGGCTTCATTCATGGGCCTAGGTGTAGTGGGTAGGCTTCATTCATGGGGTTAGATGTAGTAGGTAGGCTTCATTCATGGGGTTAGGTGTAGTGGGTAAGCTTAATTAATGGGGTTAGGTGTAGTGGGTAGGCTTCATTCATAGGGTTAGGCGTAGTGGGTAGGTTTCATTCATGGGGTTAGGTGTAGTGGGTAGGCTTCATTCATGGGGTTAGGTGTAGCAGGTAGACTTAATTAATGGGGTTAGGTGTAGTGGGTAGGCTTCATTCACGGGGTTAGGTGTTGTGGGTAGGCTTCATTCATGGAGTTAGGTGTAGTGGGTAGGCTTCATTCATGGGGTTAGGTGTAGTGGGTAGGCTTCATTCATGGGGTTAGGTGCAGTGGGTAGGCCTCATTCACGGGGTTAGGTGTTGTGGGTAGGCTTCATTCATGGAGTTAGGTGTAGAGGGTAGGCTTCATTCATGGGGTTAGGTGTAGTGGGTAGACTTAATTAATGGGGTTAGGTGTAGTGGGTAGGTTTCATTCATGGGGTTAGATGTAGTGGGTAGGTTTCATTCATGGGGTTAGGTGTAGTGGGAAGGCTTCATTCATGGGGGTTAGGTGAACTGGGGAGGCTTCATTCATGGGGTTAGGTGCTATGGGTAGACTTCATTCATGGGGTAAAGTGTACTGGGTAGGTTTCATTCATGGGTTATTGGAAGTGGGAAGGCTTAATTAATGAGGTTAGGTGTAATGGGTAGGCTTCATTCGAGGGGTTAGGTGTAGTGGGCAGGCTTCATTCATAAGGTTAGGTGTAGTGGGTAGGCTTCATTCATGGGGTTAGGTGTAGTGGGTAGGCTTTATTCATGGGGTTAGATGTAGTGGGTAGGCTTAATTAATGGGGTTAGTTGTTGTGGGTAGGCTTCATTCATGGGGTTAAGTGTAGTGGGTAGGCTTCATTCATGGGGTTAAGTGTAGTGGGTAGGCTTCATTCATGGAGTTAGATGTAGTAGGTAGGCGTCATTCATAGGGTTAGGTGTAGTGGGTAGGCTTAACTGATGGGGTTAAGTGTAGTGGGTAGGCTTCATTCATAGGGTTAGGTGTAGTGGGTAGGCTTTATTCATGGGGTTAGGTGTAGTGGGTAGGCTTCACTCATGGAATTAGGTGTAGTGGGTAGGTTTCATTCATAGGGTTAGGTGGAGTGGGTACGCTTAATTAATTGTTTTAGGTGTAGTGGGTAGGCTTCATTCATAGGGTTAGGTGTAGTGGGTAGTCTTAATTAATGGGGCTAGGTGTAGTGGGAAGGCTTCATTCATGGGGTTAAGTGTAGTGGGTAGGCTTTATTCATGGGGTTAGGTGTAGTGGGTAGGCTTCATTCATAGGCTTAGGTGTAGTGGGTAGGTTTCATTCATGGGATTAGGTGTAGTGGGTAGGCTTCATTCATGGGGTTAGGTGTAGTGGGTAGGGTTCATTCATAGGGTTATTTGCAGTGGGTAGGCTTCATTCATAAGGTTAGGTGTAGTGGGTAGGCTTCATTCATAAGGTTAGTTGTAGTGGGTAGGCTTGATTCATAGGGTTAGGTGCAGTGGGTAGGCTTCATTCATAAGGTTAGGTGTAGTGGGTAGGCTTTATTCATAAGGTTAGGTGTAGTGGGTAGGCTTCATTCATAGGGTTAGGTGCAGTGGGTGGGCTTCATTCATAGGGTTAGGTGTAGTGTGTAGGCTTCATTCATAGGGTTAGGTGTAGTGGGTAGGCTTCATTCATAGGGTTAGGTGTAGTGGGTAGGCTTCATTCATAGGGTTAGGTGTAGTGGGTAGGCTTCATTCATAGCGTTAGGTGTAGTGGGTAGGCTTTCATTCATGGGATTAGATGTAGTGGGTAGGTTTCATTCATAGGGTTAGGTGTAGTGTGTAGGCTTCATTCATAGGGTTAGGTGTAGTGGGTAGGCTTTATTCACAAGGTTAGGTGTAGTGGGTAGGCTTCATTCATAGGGTTAGGTGTAGTGTGTAGGCTTCATTCATTGGGTTAGGTGTAGTGGGTAGGCTTCATTCATAGGGTTAGGTGTAGTTGGTAGGCTTAATTAATGGGGTTAGGTGTAGTGGGTAGGCTTCATTCATAGGGTTAGGTGTAGTGGGTAGGCTTGATTCATAGGGTTAGGTGTAGTGGGTAGGCTTGATTCATAGGGTTAGGTGTAGTGGGTAGGCTTTATTCATAAGGTTAGTTGTAGTGGGTAGGCTTCATTCATAAGGTTAGGTGTAGTGGGTAGGCTTGATTCATAGGGTTAGGTGTAGTGGGTAGGCTTTATTCATAAGGTTAGTTGTAGTGGGTAGGCTTGATTCATAGGGTTAGGTGTAGTGGGTAGGCTTTATTCATAAGGTTAGGTGTAGTGGGTAGGCTTGATTCATAGGGTTAGGTGTAGTGGGTAGGCTTCATTCATAGGGTTATGTGTAGTGGGTAGGCTTCATTCATAATGTTAGGTGTAGTGGGTAGGCTTTATTCACAAGGTTAGGTGTAGTGGGTAGGCTTCATTCATAGGGTTAGGTGTAGTGGGTAGGCTTCATTCATAGGGTTAGGTGTAGTGGGTGGGCTTCATTCATAGGGTTAGGTGTAGTGTGTAGGCTTCATTCATATGGTTAGGTGTAGTGGGTAGGCTTCATTCATAGGGTTAGGTGTAGTGGGTAGGCTTCATTCATAGGGTTAGGTGTAGTGGGTAGGCTTCATTCATAGCGTTAGGTGTAGTGGGTAGGCTTTCATTCATGGGATTAGATGTAGTGGGTAGGTTTCATTCATAGGGTTAGGTGTAGTGTGTAGGCTTCATTCATAGGGTTAGGTGTAGTGGGTAGGCTTTATTCACAAGGTTAGGTGTAGTGGGTAGGCTTCATTCATAGGGTTAGGTGTAGTGTGTAGGCTTCATTCATAGGGTTAGGTGTAGTGGGTAGGCTTCATTCATAGGGTTAGGTGTAGTTGGTAGGCTTAATTAATGGGGTTAGGTGTAGTGGGTAGGCTTCATTCATAGGGTTAGGTGTAGTGGGTAGGTTTCATTCATATGGTTAGGTGTAGGGCGTAGGCTTCATTCATAGGGTTATGTGTTGTGTGTAGGCTCAAGTATAAAAGAAAGATATAGTTATTGAAATTGGTGTGTTGTAGTTGAGGTCAAAAAAAAAATTGGTATTGAATTTGGGACTTTTGTTAATGTGAAGTCTACATACTTTTTAATAAGCTTCAGTTTAAGGATATGTGACTCTTAGTTTGTGTATGATTCATGTTTTCGGTACGTTTTAGTGACCGAACAGTTTTCACAAACTCAGACAGTGGAGTTCGTCAGTTGTCTCGACAAGGCTGAAACAGTACTGGAAAAGTCGGGAAAAGAGACATCCTAGCAGATGTTTGCAAGAACTTGATCTGCATTGCGTGTATAGGAGTCTGTACGATCATTGCCCAGAACATAAAGATAGAAAAGGGTAATCAGATTTTGATTGATTATATTTCATTTTTAGAGTCCGAGACTACAATAAATGAAATATTGGAAACGGTAGCCATGCAGATAACGATAACGAAGTGTCCGTATCACACTTTCCGGAACCACACCTGATCAGCCTATTTAATTTAGATTGACGAGAAACAACTAATCGGCTAAGTGGAAGGTGATGTAATAAAATTCTTACCTGGTGGTGTTGCATGTTGCTGATGTTGCATGTTGCTGATGTTGCATGTTGCTGATGTTGCATGTTGCTGGTATGGCATTTCCTCTCGTCATCAAGTGCTGCTAGAGGCTGAAGATAGGTAAATAAAAAATATTCTGCCATGCACGTTACTCTCAAAGAATCTGTGAACATGAATTAGAGGAGAATGTTTAACGACAAAATGTGAGCATATTCCAGTGCTTTATCCTAAAGCTCTCTCTACTATCAGATATGTAACGCTTCCAGAATGTATGTAACTATTTGTACAGAAAAGCCGCGTAATGGTAGACTGAATAAATTTAACTTCTATATCAGTTTTCAGTCTTGTGGCTAATTTAGTGAGTTGTTAATGAAATTACAATTTAACATTGACTAAAATAATTTTCCTTTACTATTAAAATAAATAATCTGAAAACTGAATATTTTTTAAATTGTCAATTTGATAACATGTTAACACTATCATATATTAAATCAGCAATAGAGGTAGGCCTAAAACTGCATTTACAGTCCACAAAATACTTAAATTATTTTCGTCCTTAGAGTGAGTGGTAAATATATTTATTGTAGAAAGTCTGAATAAATGGGCGTAATTGAAAACTGCTGAATTAGCGAAATGCTGTAAACCGAAGCCCTGTAATGTATTCAGAAAACCTCCAACTTTCTGGAAAATCTCCCCATAATACATGTTTACATGCTGGTATCTACCTGCTAAATTATAGTGGTACTTCCCTTTTTGACTTAAAATTTTAAAGATTTATTTAGGGAATGATTTATTGCTATAAGTATTTTTGTCTTTACTGATCTCCAATTATTTAGTAAGAATGAGCCTCAGGCTTTCCAGTCACGTGGAATGTTTTTGCCATATGAGTTCTGCCATTCTCATTCGGGCTGGTTTAATCATCTTTCAATCAATCTTGAAATGTTATCTCTCTAAACATAGATTTTTCATTTTTAATTCTAGCCCTTATTTTCTCTAAAGTTTCAAAATTTAAATATTCCATTTCTTAGCGGTAGACTAACTTATCTAAATCCCTTTGATAACATTTAGTGCCAGTTCTTAGTGTTTCTTTGCTTGAGAAGAGTTTGAGATTTATTTCACTGGTTCTTTTTGATACACTTTATTTAGATAATAAAAAAGATAAAGCATGCGACAACTTTTTTCTTCCGGTTCTCCATCACATTTCTCTACGTTCAGGTGTAACATATACATCTTGTGGTTCTCTCCGCCATCACTACCAACATTATCTCCAGAACCGACAGCAGATCCAGCATGAACAGCATCAAGAAAATAAATGTGGAGGAAGTGAAAAGTGGTCCATGTTATGGCAGACGAGGCAGGCGGCCCTGGAGGTGGTCAAGGCCTCAGAGATCACACAGCTTCACCTCGTTTCCCAGGGCGATGCTGGTAAGTTCTTTGAAGGAGACGAGGGTGGGGAGTTAATTATATTTAGATAGGTAAGATTAAAATATTTTAACAGAAGGCTCTCTTCATATTTTTCGGTCACGATGACAGCTTTAGAATCTGGATGATTTGTAGAAAAGTTTACACGGATATTTAATAGAATAGATTGAAGAGAAGTTGATGCATAAACTTTTTAAACCTATCACTTCAACTAAAACGACTAGTTTACATTCTAGTTAGTACTGTATCATCAGAGATCTTTCTGAAGGAGTATCTGAATTAATATTAGGTTCTCGTTTACCAGTTCTTGCTCCTGAATAGTATCTTTTTAATTTCACTGTTTACTGTTTGTCCTCTCGGTCAATAAATCACTTTTGTTATTACAAGTTCACTGGAGAGTGTATTCCATTGATATATAACTCCGCAACTTTTGTTGCAAACTTCATCTCTTTAATTTTGTACCATTCTTCAGCCAAACTTAAAACTTAAATAAACTAATTTGGTCCTTTCAGATTTTCTTCACATGGTTTATTTCTTCTTGAAAGTACAAGTTTTATTGTCACGCACTGCACTTACTCTCCAGTTTGTCTTTTCACTTATGTAGTTATGACAACAAAACTTGAAACCATATTCAAAATGTGGTTTAACAAGAGCGTTAAGGAGAATCAATATTATTTTTCCATGTTTAGTACTCGAAAAATCAAGCAAAGATATTTAGAATTCTATTGACTTTCCTAATGGCACTTGTATATTCCTTTAGTATTCTGAAGGTTGCTGCTTTTAGCTTCTCCAAGGTTCCCTTTTCTTTTCTCGACAGTTTTGTTTCCAAATATTTAGACATACTTTACATTGTTACACTCAATATGCATTACTTATCAACCTTGACATACAATGTCCATGTCTGGGATCAGCCTTGCCATGCATACTGTATTTTCCTTCTAATTTTATGTCGTCTGCGATATTTGTGATTTTAGAAACGAGTTCGATTCAGAGGTTATTAATGAGAATTCGGAAACGGGTGATTTCAAGAACTGAAGTTTTGTTCGTTTCGTACGTCCAGCCACTTAAACACTTTTCTGTCAGGAAAAGTTCCTTGACGCTGGTGAGGGGCTGTTGATCTAGGGAATTGGATTGTGCTCCAGTTCCCTGAATTAAGCCTGAGTACCTTCCATCCCCCCTCCCACAGGAGGCGTATGATCCCTACGGGTTTACCGCTCCCCCATGATTATAGCAATTTGATACCAAACTTTGCCAAAAGCTTCCTGGAAATTTAGATATAATGTATAGTGTAAAATTTTCAGTTAATACGTTAGTTATTATCATTCGTTGAGTAATATACTTTACTGGGCCAAGTAATTTGCTCTATTAGTAAAGTAAAAACTCGTGTTTAAGTAAGGAAAAGGAAGCTGAATTTTCACGTCTTATCTCTATGAATATTAAAGCAACAATTGCATTGTTCTAGTCGTTCGGCATTGTGCTTTCTGATGAAAGTTAAGACACGTGTGCAACATCTGGTTATCTTTATTGTAGACGTTT
>NW_027198869.1:0-37500 GCF_038502225.1 Cherax quadricarinatus
CTTTGCACCAAGATGCCATGATGTTGCAGTGTCTGACAGATGTGATGAATGGTTTTGAAAACTGGCTTATAAACAAATTCCTTCCACAAAATAGAGCGAAAAACCAACGTCAAAGATCTGGGAGTGATTATGTCGGTGGATCTCACCTTCAAGGACCATAACATTGTATCTATCGCATCTTCTAGAAAAATGACAGGATGGATAATGAGAACCTTCAAAACTTAGGATGCCAAGCCCATGATGACTCTCCTCAGGTCGCTTGTTCTATCTAGGCTGGAATATTGCTGCACACTAACAGCACCTTTCAAGGCAGGTGAAATTGCTGACCTAGAAAATGTACAGAGAACCTTCACGGCGCTCATAACGGAGATAAAACACCTCAACTACTGGGAGCGCTTGAAGTTCCTGAACCTGTACTCCTTGGAACGCAGGCGGGAGAAATACATGATTATATACACCTGGAAAATCCTAGAGGGACTAGTACCGAACTTGCACTCGAAAATCACTCACAACGAAAGCAAAAGACTCGGCAGACGATGCAACATCCCCCCAATGAAAAGCAGAAGTGTTACTAGCACGTTAAGAGACAATACAATAAGTGTCAGGGCCCGAGACTGTTCAACTGCCTCTCAGCATACATAAGGGGGATTACTAATAGACCCCTGGCTGTCTTCAAGCAGCCAACAGTAACAGCCTTGTTGATCAGACTCTGATCCACCAGGAGGTCTGGTCACAGACCGGGCCGCGGGGGCGTTGACCCCCGGAACTCTCTCCAGGTAAACTTAATGTAATATACTGACTGCAGTAGGTCAGCCACCTCTCTGGCCCTATGCTGTACTTCCTACAAAAGAGGTGGACTGAACACATCGATTTCAGGCTGAGGGACTGTTTACTTCATTCTCCACCTCTCCTTACCCATTTCTACTTTGTAATGGACTGATGAAATTAAGACACATGTGCAACATCTGGGTATCTTTATTGTAGACGTTTCGTCCTCCAGTGGCTTTATCAATACAAATTCTAGGACATAACTTGAAGACAGTAGGACTATATACAGAAGATGAGGTAATCAGTCCCTCAACCTAGGAGTAGGTGCGAAGAGCACCGTAGTCTTGGAGATTTTGAAGCAGAAGGAAGGAGCCTGGCGCTTATATAGTAACGTCCGGTGTAGCAGACGAGGGCATAGTCACTGGTAGGCGGGATTCCCCAGTGGAAGTAGGTCCTTCCCAAAGAGATGGGTTAGTTGTAGTAGTTGCCGTAGTCGTGAAGGTTATGTACATGTCCTCAGAATCAAGATTCCATGATGTTGCACTGTCTGACAAGTTGTGTAAGAATGGTATATAATACAGACAAGATGAAATTAAGACACATGTGCAACATCTGGGTATCTTTATTGTAGACGTTTCGCCATCCAGTGGCTTTATCAATACAAATTCTAGGACATAACTTGAAGAAAGTAGGACTATATACAGAAAATGAGGTAATCAGTCCCTCAACCTCATGGAATCTTGATTCTGAGGACATGTATATAACCTTCACGGCTACGGCAACTACTACTACAACTAACCCATCTCTTTGGGAAGGACCTACTTTGTCAATGGTCCAAGTCGGACCGAAACGTCGTCGTAAGCTTCTCTCTTTTATGTGCGGGTTATTTGTGTATCGTTCCAGTCACGGTATTGTGCCTTTTTGTTATTTATTCCACTGGGGAATCCCGCCTACCAGTGACTATGCCCTCGTCTGCTACACCTGACGTTACTATATAAGCGCCAGCCTCCTTCCTTCTGCTTCAGAATCTCCAAGACTACGGTGCTCTTCGCACCTACTCCTAGGTTGAGGGATTGATTACCTCATCTTCTGTACATAGTCCTACTGTCTTCAAGTTATGTCCTAGAATTTGTATTGATAAAGCCACTGGATGGCGAAACGTCTACAATAAAGATACCCAGATGTTGCACATGTGTCTTAATTTCATCTTGTCGGTATTATATACCATTCTTGCACAATGGACTGATGAAGCCACTGTGTGGCGAAACGTTTCTTCAATAAAGATTTCCAGATGTTGCATGAGTGACTCAGTTATTCAACTTGTTAGTTTTCAAAACCATTCACCACATCTGCCAAAGTTTTCGAATATTTTGGTAATTTTTTATCAGTTAATGTTTATAAGCAAAATGCTTTTCTTGGATCACAAAGTACATATAGCTAGATTTTTGGGTAACGGGTATGAGCTTCTCGTAGCACTGAGATAGAGATGGGTTCAGTTTGAGGGATACACTTTTCTCGTAACTCTGAGATACAGGGAGTTGCAGTGTTCGGTTATAGGGATAAAGTTCTTTATTTAGAGAGACTCGTGGCTCTAGTTTGGGGTCTTGGGGGATACCTTTCTCTGATCATTTACTTGAAGGGAGCTGCTTTTATTTTAAATAAGAGAAATGCCTTTCTCAGATCCTTGAGGTATGAGGAACTGGGGTTTAGGATTATGGTGATAAGTTACATAAATCATTGAGATTCAGGAGGCTGTATATTTTACTGCATAGATATCTTTATCGGGTCATTAGGTAGAGGGTTTTAGAATCATTTGAGTAACCAGCAGCAGTAAAAGCAGCAGTAACAGTAGGAGCAGCAGCAGTAGGAGAAGCAGCAGTAACAGGAGCAGCAGAAACAGCAGCAGTATCAACAACAGCAGTAGTAGTAACAGCAAGAAGTGGCAGCAACAACAACAATAGCAGCAGCAGCAGTGTACAAGGACGCTAGGAATTTTGATTATAGGTAATTCCTAACTCAAATCATTGAGGCACATGGAGCTGGAGGTTGGTATTATGGGGATGATTTCATGGAATTGTAGAAAGATCCAAACACATCTTGTATTAAAAGACACATGTATACAGTTCAGGATATTTACTAAAGGAAACGTTTCACCACTTGTTTCTTCTTCGGTCGTAATACATAGATAACTTAGTAACGAGCATACATAGATTTTTTAGTTTTCTCTATATTGGGACTGAAGAAGCCGCTCGTGGCGAAACGTTTCCTTTAATAAATGTCCTGAACTATACGTAAGTGTCCTTTTCCACATCTTGTCAGTATCAGCATACCATTTGTTACGTTTTGCATAATTAATTTCATGCTCTGTCTGTAATTACTTGTTTTAGTGGTGGGAAGAATGTGTCGCTATGTATCAGGAAGCGGACGAAATGAAGTTTTCTTCCACGCTTGAATGGTCGCTAACCTATGACCAAATAAAATAGCCTTATGTGATTATTACCCAGTGCTAAGATTCGTACTTAAAGATCACTATGTCCACACTGAACAGCTCGAGGATTCCAGTAATGTTAACCTTGGTGGGACCTCCTCCTTGGTGCGCAGTTGCTGTCGTCCTGTTAGCAACGGAAATCCTGCCACCAGATCCGGCCAGTAAGAGATTATTTTCTGTCATATACCCAAATATCCTTCCATTTAGCATCATATGTCGTCCAGATGACTGCAATCGTTATAGATTATACCCTTGATGAATAAGACGTATGGGTAACTTGTTGGTATCTTTAAAAGATATCGACATGTCTTATTCATCATCTAACCTGTACTATTATTCTTTGCTCTAATTACACGTCTTCGACCATGAGAACTGATGACTATTGTCATATTCGCTTGAGATGACAAACATGTACTTAGAGCTAATGACATCACATGATCTAGGCATAATTAAAATGCCTCAGAAGTTGACACCATACCTAGACCACAGTAAATGGATAGTACTTTATGACGGCTCATTGAAATGGTGAAAATGATGTTATTGTATTTTATAATGTTCTAAGACTGTGTGGTTATTCAGCGAGGACACTCACACACAGGAATTTTATGCTTACACATATAAAGCGACAAAAGTCAGAGAAGCAACACTGTCAATGCTTGACCGAACATTTACTTAAACAGACGAAGAAATTTTCGGTGTAAATTATTTAAAACTAATTTGGACAGAGTCATCATGTTCTGTAAGAAATAGCTAATGCTGCAAAAAAATTATCTAGCAGGCTAAAAAAAAAATCAACACGAATGCTTAAAATAAATAAAATAAAAAAAACTCCGAATTAAAACAAGATTTTTGAGAAAGAAAATTTAACAAAATATTACATGGAACAGACAAGATTTGCTAAATGACTCTTGTAAGATTTGAACTTAAACAATTTACTAGTAAAGAAATGTGTGATAAAAAAAAGTATAGTTTAATATAAGATGCTGAAAGCAATGAAAAATATGACCCTGGAACAACACAGAAATCCAACCAATGAAAAAAAAAATTATCTGAGATTCAAGCAGACCAGGGATGAATTTACACATATAAGAAAAAACATTAACAGAACAACATGAAGGTAAAACTTTAATTCAAGTTTGCAAAAACCGAAGTGAAAGCTGAAGACAAAAGACAAAGTTCTAAAGACGACTGAAAAAATCACAGAAATAAAGTTAGAAATCCGAAAGGTATAAAATAAGAAATCGTTGTGTTGACGAGATGAGCCATTTTAAATTTATTACATTTTAATATCAAGAAACTAAAATACGAGACACTGAAGACACTGATTTAATAAGTAAATTATTACAAGATGTTTACTTGAAGAAAAGCAAGAGAACCAGATGGGATAAAACCCTGGGTTTAAAAATGTGCATTACAATACTAACCACTTTGGAAAACCTTTAATAACTCATTTCAAAACGGCAAATCGGCAGATAAAAGAAAAAAGCCTCATATTGTGTCAATATTTATGAAAGATGACAAGAAAGTTTCTTTGAACTGCTCGTCTGCTTTACTGACAAGAACTAAAGTAATAATATTTGAAAAGTTTTTTAGAGAATTGTTTGTTAATCACTCAGAGAACAAATAACTCGTTAACGATTAAGATTTAGGTATCTATAACTTCATGTATATATAATTTATTAGTTAATTATGTCAGAGTTAGTTATTTTTTGAAGACAAGTAAACTGGCTGACAGTATCGCACAACAGTTCAAGACTGCTGTTGACACACTGCCCTTGAAACACTAATGAAAAAAAAAGTGCAAAATATAGGTAAAATAAAAGGAAAATTATCGAGACGAAGGAGATATTTTTTGTCTGAGGAAAATACAAACATTTATGAGAGGAAACATGTTTTCTTCGGAAGTTGTCACAAGTGTCAAGGAAGATACATGCAAAAGTTGTCACAAGTGTCAAGGAAGATACATGCAAAAGAATTTGTTAGAAACTTGTATGCTACACTTGGGGACTTACAAAATAGTACACAATAACTCGCACACAGAGCCGGCCTTAGGAGGTGCAGGACCCAACTGGAAACAATTTTGGTGGCCACCATGTATGGAAAGTAAGCAAAGTGTGCGCATAAAAAATGTATGCGAGTTAGCAGCTGTAAGCTAGTAACACAAAATTGTATATCACCTCTGAAAAGCACATAGTCACAATACCACTTGCTTTAGTGCCTGTGAAATGATTTATTAAATATATTAATTAATTTTTCTTCAGAAGAAAAATCAGAATTTAAGTGCAATGTTGGAAACAAAAAAGAAAAATCAGAATTTAAGTGCAATATTGGAAACAAATTGTCTTTCTTGGACTTCTAAAAATCACTTAACATTTTTTTTACTTCGTGTTGTGTGTACTTGACAAGCCAAGAGTAGATTACACTAGCGCGGGGCACCCCTAGGCGCGGGGCCCAATTGGGAGCATTCGGTTCAGTTGGCTGAAGGCAGGCACTGAGGAGCTTACGACGACGTTTCGGTCCGATTTGGGCCATTTACAAAGTCACACTAGCGGTAAGGAGAGATGGATTGTATTAACGTTGTATTAACGAAGAAACAGTAGTAGTAATAATGAAGGTAGTCTATATATAAGGAATAAAAATAAGCAGGAGTACTGCAGGAAAGCTGCTGACTCATAGGGTAGGACAAAATCCCCTGCAGGACAAACAAAAAACAGGACGGAACACATCTAAGCAGAAAATAGGAAAGGCAATGAAAATGTAGGAATGGCGACGAGGTAAGGAAAGGAGGAGACTAAGGTCAGGTCAAGTCACAAGTGTTTTGAAGTTTAGAGCACTTGACATTGTAATGAGTAAGGAAGGCATTTGTAGAGTGAAAGCTTGCTCTATGTATAAGGGATGCTTCAACAAGATGAGTTAGATAGTCAGTCATAGTTCAACGTGAAACGTTTAACCATAAGTAACGAAACGTTTCCTTTAATAAGTGTCGTGGACTGTACATAAGAGTTATTTTCCACATCTGGTCGGAATCATCATTACTAGAGCCTTGTCCACACTAGCAATGCTTTTTTTGTTATGTTAGACATTTTTGTTATTCTTTTAACTGGTCCTCTGCCAAAACTGTCTAAGTTTCTAGTCTTCACAGACGCCATCTTGTTGAAGCATCACATTCCAAACTTGAAATTTAGTCTAGTCATGGTTATATATAAATATCTTCCTTTCTCATTGCATTGTCATTTGCTCTCAGTTTCAGAAAACTCGTTACTTAACCTGGCCTTTGTCTAATCTACTAATCTTTTCACAATTTCTGTATTTTTGTTCTAGTCTTCTACTTTGGTTGGTTCTGTCGAACGTTGTCATACTCGTAAATTTGTATAATAGTTCGGATTATTTGTTAATAAACTTACCTAATGTTACCATACAGAGAGTTTCACGACTGGTCTAGGTTATGATAGGTTTGGCTGGGTTTTTGGAATAAATACATAATGGCTGCATATTATTATGCACGTTGTACAGAATAAGGTATTCTTCATGCTAGTAACTAAAGCAAATTACAACCTTGGAAAGCAAGAATGGACTCAAGTTTTGTTACTGAAATAATTTTGGTTATTATGAATATAAATAGTTAAATTTATCAGTTGTGGTAATACCGCCTTAAATTTAAATGTTTGGCCAAAATGGTTCGATGACGCGTTGGTGACTTCGCTGGAGTACCAGGGAATGACAGTGAAGGCAGAGTACCAGGTAATGACATTGAAGAGAGAGTACCAGGTAATGACAGTGAAGGCAGAGTTCCAGTAAAAAGGCAGCTGGTGCATTAAAATAATTCATGCAGCGTTGGGATGAAATTTCCGTATTAGAAACCGCAAGAAGCTTAAGCTGCAAATAGAAGACCAACTCCAAATTGAAACTTAAAAATGTTAAAGAACAAGGTGTTCCAATTTTATTTTAACTCATTTTTTTTATTATTAACTGAATGAGGTTGACATAGCAGCATAATTAGTCATCATTTACAGAAGTCTATTCTCCCATTGATTCTTTTCCTACTGATGGTGAGTCAACTAGCTGCTTCGAGCACTGAACATTGTTTATGGTTTCATTACAGTAGATTACAAAGACTGGATAGAAGCATTACTTCACGAATTTAAAGTATCGGTCCAACGGTATTTCACTAGTCTTCTGCTATCATAAATTGTTGAGTTGCACAACAAAATTTGTGTTTTTCTTTTTAATACGTTGGCATAACAGGTTGTGAGACGAAGCTTTCTCATCTTTGCATCGGGCACATACGTCTCCCTCATGGGTATCTCGTGGAGAGGCATCCAGTTCCACTGTGTGTGTGTATTGTTAGGTTCCAATTCCAGTTTGCCATATTCTGTTGAACTGTTCAGTATATCAGCGAGCATGCAAAATTTACGTCCGACGTCGTTGCTGCTTTCACGCCCTTACTTTATCTTCCCTCCTTCCTGACGGCCCCTCCTTTGACACAGACTTCCGCTTTGACTTTTTGACAGCAACAGAATTATTACACAGCCTTTGATTACACTTTAGCACTCTTCACTGACCTTACAACCTCTACCCTGCACCTCTGTATGACCCCGGTAGTTTAGCATTTACTTTTGATTATAATAATAATCAGCCTCCAGTAACACTTGATTACGAAGCTCTGGTTGCCCTAGAGTTAAAGGGTGACTCCTGCCCAGGTGGGTGTGTCGAATGAAATAATTTGCAATAGTTATGTAAATTGATTAGGATATTTAGGTGTGGATGATAGAATAGATCAAGATGATTAATATAAATTTCCTTGTTTTCTTTTACAGGTAAGTGTGGATTACTGGTCATCGTGGGACAACTTTCGCACAGCATGACAGGTATATCTATATTCTACTTCAAATGCATCTAAATAGTTAGCACAATGTTGCTGTCAGTTATATCAACACTTGGGAATTATTGTTGGTGCTGCTTCTGATAGCTTGTAATGTGGAACTTGTGGGAAATATAGTATGTTCCAGACTATCTCAGGTGATCGTGGTTACCTGGTTACCAAAAGTCTACACCAGAGTTTACTAGAGTGTGACAGTAGTCACCTGGATTTATTTAAGGTGTGTAGGATTAGGACCACCAATAAGTTGACACTTGTCATTTTCAGTAACTGCACAAAATTCAGTCTTGTGTGCAGAGAACAACACAAACCTGTAAAGCAAAGAGTTGTTCATAATTAATTCAGCGTTGAACTCTACAGTTTTATCCTAAAAAGTAATATGTCATTGCTAGCAGAACTGCTATTTTTTTTTGTCAATATTCCCAGAATGTCATTATCACAGTGTTTAGTCTGGCACGAACCTGGCACTGTTGTGAACCTGTTTACGAACCTGGCACTGTTGTGACGGGAACCTAGCACTGTTGTGGCGGGAACCTGGCACTATTGTGGCGAGAACCTGGCACTATTGTGGCGAGAACCTGGCACTATTGTGGCTGGGACCTGGCACTGTTGTGGCAGGAAAAAATTGAGATATGTTTTACCTAAGATGAAAATATCAAACATTGTTTTTTATAAGTACGACTTGTTTAGATTTGATATTAATTTAAGTAATCACTGAGAATAGTATAACAATAAGTAATGAATTTCTGTATTAGCGGCCTATTTGATGGGTTAAGTGGAAATGTTATTGAAGTCTTGGCTGACGTATTCGTGTGAAAATATTATTTTCTGTGATTATTTTATTCTTAAATGATTTTGTCTTGACAGGTATTAACTGTAGCTGTTATAGCCTGAAACCTAAACTGAATAGTCATTTGGAATCGCTTTTTTTTTTTTTTTTTTTTTTTACTCGCAAATAAGTTCGTGAAATAGCTTCATGGTGGTGTTTTAGCATAATTTTACATTAGAAAGTTATATGTTCTGGTGGTATCCAATCTTCTTCATCAGGTAAGTTGCTCAAAATCATGGGTCGAGGGTAATCATCGTTATGAATAAAACCACGCACCCTCTGTGGGAGAGTCATTCTTTGAGTCCTGTGAGGCGGAGTATTGATGGTGTAATCGGTGGTATTTATCACTTGTATAGGATGTTCTCTATCTGGCATGTATAGTTCTTGCATTGTATAAAGTTGTTTCTTTTTTAGGGTGTCAAGGCGTACATTTATGGCAGTAATATCTTGTTGTGTGTGTAAATCTGCCATTTTAACTCTGTCTCTCCTCCTGGTATCGGTAATAAAGCGAAGAGCTCTATTCTGGACCCTTTGTAACCGTAGCATGTTGGTCTTTGTTGTTAATGACATTGGGACACAAGGGTATTCGAGTATAGGTCTTATTATCATTTTATACAGATATTTTTTGACATGTTGAGGGGCTTGATTGAATCGAAAGAGTCTGCTAAGACCAGCTTTGGCTGTGTTGATCTTTTTAGTTACATGTGGAGCAGCCTGTCTATTTCATATCCCAAGATCTTGTTAGTGTTTCTAATGGGTACAGGTGTACCTCTGATGGAGATGCCCCCTTTATCTTCGATGGTTGATGCAAAACATCCTATCGTGCTAACAAGGACCTTGTCAGGATTAGTCGTAATTCTCCATTTCTTCTCCCAATTAGATGTTCGACGAAGTTCAATATTCATTTTTTCTATGACTCTCTCATACTTGTATTTTCCTGTTACTGGAGTTGATGAGACGACATGAATAACATCATCTGCAAACTGTGTCACAATTGTGTCATTAAACTCTGGTTGAGGAAGGTCATTCACATAAATGTTAAACAGAAGTGGACTGAGACAAGAACCTTGTGGGACACCAGCCGTCGGTATAAAAGGTTCTGTCGACTTGCCATGAAAGGTGGGAATGATTTTTCTTTGAGTTAAGAAATTATAAATTACTCTGAGAAAAGTCCAGTTATGGTCTGGTAGGTCAATGAGTTTGTATATAAGGCCATCACGCCATAAGCTATCAAAAGCTTTATGAACATCTCTGGTGGCAATTAAGGCAAGATTGCCCTGCTGTTTTAGACTTGCTACAGTGTCAAATATAACATTGATTGCATGATTGGTACCTCTATGTGTTCTAAAGCCAAATTATTTTTCAGTAAACAAGTGATTAAACTCCATATAGTAATTCAATCTGTTGGAAATGACTTTCTCAAGAACTTTTCCAGTGACTTCAAGTAAAGATATAGGTCTATAGTTCCCAGGTTGGTGGATGTCTTTATTGGGCTTAGCAAGAAAGATCATCCTAGCAGTCTTAAAAACAACTGGGAAATGTCCTGAGGCCAAGATGGCATTAAAGATATTTACCAAGGACTGTTTGCAATTTCTAGGTAGGTACTTTATTTGTTTCATTGTTATTCCAGAGAGGCCAGGGGCTCTATTTCTCATTTTTCCAATAACCTGACTTATCTCTAGTAATGTAATAGGTCTAGTAAGCGGGTGGGTATCTTCAAGAGTTGAAGTATCGATGGTAGGTAGTGGTTGTAGATCATCCAAGTTCTCATCTCTCCATTCATTTACTAACTGATAATGATTATTATTAAATTGACGACTGTTACTATGAGAGAGAATTTTCTCCCATATATCACCCATCAAATTAGCCTGATCCTGTGGATCGTCAAGTTTAATTTCAACATCTTCATCATCCTCATCAGTGAAAGTATGAACTAGGTAGTTAGGAACCTTGTGCTTTCCCCCTAAAAGTTGTCGGATCTTACTCCAAAATTTTGCTGGTTCACGTTTATATTGATTAGCTTGAAGAACTAGAAATTTCCATATGTCTCGTTTGTGTTGACTAATCATGTTAATTAATTCTTGCCTTAATCGGTGCAGTATAGCTGCTGGTGGTTGTCGCGTTTGAAGATGCCTTCGACATTCTGCTTGATAATTTCTTAAAGTGTCTCTAATTTCTCTAGTAGGTTTATATTGTTGGTATATCTTTGTGGAAGCTAATTGGCAAGATGCATTGGTAGCTTCAATTATTCGATTATGCAGGGACCTGATTGCATCATCAATTGCACTGGAAGGTAGATTTTCCAAAGACACAATTTCATCCTCACCCAGATATGCCCTGAAGGGGTCAAATCCTAGGGTGTTAAGATTGGGTTAAGGAGTTACAGGTATTCTAAATGGAGAAGTTTGTAGTTGTATTATAACAGGGATATGGTCAGATCCTACGTTTCCACCAGGAGATATACGACAGTGAAAGATGTCACAGTCTCTGTTTGTAATTGAAATTCAGTCACATTTTATCTACACTAAAAGTGATGTTGAGAAGTTTACAAAATTCTCGATTTTTAAATATGTACTTCTATTTAAATAAAAAAAAAAAAAGTTGCTCCAGCCACAGAGGTTAACAATTAATCTTCATTATCCTCGTACTTAATTAAGTTGTGGAATATCGTGTGGATGGGGAAGTAACGTTGCTTCACTACTTCAAGTTTTCACAATGATTGTAAACATTTAGTGAATTTTATGTTTTTTATATAACAGAGTAGGTAAGGACATATTTTTCTAGCATGCACAAACGCCAATGATGATACACCAAAATACCAGAAATTAACAATACTAGAAAAAATCTCCATGATCGGGCTTACCAAAGAACATCTTGATCCATCTTAAAGATAGAAGAGGTTTAATTTCAATGATAATTTCTCACATTTTTAGCTGCTTTTCAATCTTTGTAGAACATGTATGAATGTGAAGAAGGAATACACTGAAATGTTCCATTTCTATTTATCGCCTTGTTGGGGATATGGAGTGGGGATATGAAGTGGTTCAAAACAACTTTTCAATTAAGGGGAAAGGGGTCCCTTGGAGCTGCGTAGGGATCAAAAGTATTAGACCTATTGTCTTCCTCGAGTCAAATCTAAATGCCAGATAGATACGCTTTTCCTCCCCCTCCTTGTTGGAGAAATATTTCCACAGAGTAATTCAGCTCATAGTCCGCTTCCAGATCAGGGGAGACAGTGAACGTGATATGATTCCCAGTGTGACAATCAACAAATGTTGTTGGTCGCTCACATCTACTATTGGTGGAGCCTATCACAGCCAGTTGAAGAGTTTGTGCCAGTTGACGAATGGTGTGTAAGAATCCTGGTAGCAGGGTAGTGTAGAAGATGGTATCCATGGAGCTTCAGCACTGGCTGTAGCACCGAAGCAGATCGTGGTTTAAGGGGCAAGTTTATGGTTTCTTTTATTTTTTTCCCCTGGAGCTGTCGTTTTTACCCACCCCCCTCTCCTTATAAAAAATCTGCCATTTAATGTTATCCTCATGCTGTCTTCTCCGGTGTCCCTGATCTCTGCAGCACACACTCCTCACCCTGGCAAACCCAGTAAACTTTCTCAGAAGCCGGTATCACTTTCGGTCAACACCTGGTTGACTGACTCTAATACCTGCGATAACCCTGAAACCTTCGATGCTGCTCTCCTTCATTCTACGACGATGAGGATCCCGGTTTCTCCCACTACGCTGCGTAGATTTTAGGATTGTCTGAGTATTACTGGAGAAAATATCTTGCAGCCATAGGCCAAATGACTTCGACACATCCTAAGCGATTCTAATACTGGATCTAACATTCCTTTCTCATTCACGTTTAACGCAACACGTTATCAGGAGACCACTTCCCCTTCACAACGTATTTCATAGATGGTCTTGGACGAAATTATTTTTCCCTCCAGAAGACATTTACAAGTTACAGATTAAGGCATTGACAAATACTCATGACATAGCATAGCGTTCCTGTCTTACGATTTTATTAACTTTATTCACTAAGGTGTTTTAGGAGATAGATCATGGTAATGAATAGGATATTGTGTATATGGACTTCAGTAAGGCTTTCGAGAGAGTTCCACATCAGAGGCTATTTAGGAAACATAAGACACACGGAGTAGGAGAAGAATTTTTCTCCTGGGTAGAGGCATGGCTAACAAATAGGCAGCAGAGAGTTTGCATAAATGGGGAGAAATTAGAATGGGGGCACGTCACAAGCGATGTTCCGCAAGGGTAAGTGTTGGACCAGTTATTCTTCACAATTTACATAAACGACATAGCTGAGGGAATAAATAGCGACATAAGCAAATTTGCTGATGACACCAAAATAGGCCGGCCAGTTCATTCTAATGAGGACACTTGAGCACTCCTGGATGATTTGAATAGACTGATGTAATGGTCGGAGAAGTGGCAGATGCAGTTTAATATAGACAAATGCAAAGTTCTAAATGTTGGGCAGGGCAATAACCATGCAACATTTAAACTAAATAATGTAGATCTTAATACTACTGATTGCGAAAAGAATTTAGGAGTTCTGGTTAGCAATAATATAAAACCAAGACAACAGTGCATTAGTGTTCGCAATAAAGCTAACAGAATCCTTGGCTTCATATCTAGAAGTATAAATAATAGAAGTCCTCAGGTTGTTCAACTCTATATATCCCTGGATAAGCCTCATTTAGATTAAGCTGCACAGTTCTGGTCACCATATTACAGAGCGGATATAAATGCTCTGGAACACGTACAGAGGAGGATGACAAAGTTAATCCCATGTATCAGAAATCTTCCCTATGAGGATAGACTGAGGGCCCTGAATCTGCTCTCTCTCAAAAGGTGTAGAATTAGGGAGATATGATCGAGGTGTATAAAACAGGAAAGGTGTATGGAAAGGTGTAGAATAAGGGGGATATGATCGAGGTGTATAAAACAGGAAGGTGTATGGAAAACAGGAATAAATAAAGGGGATGTAAACAGCGTGCTGAAAATTTCCAGCCAAGACAGGAGCAATGGTTTCAAGTTGGAAAAATTCAGATTCAGAAAGGATATAGGAAAGCACTGGTTTGGTAATAGAGTTGTGGATGAATGGAACAAACTTCCGAGTTTGTTGCGTTGTTTTAAAAATAGGTTAGATAAATACATGAAGGGGTGTGGGTGGGTGTGGGTTGGACCTGACTAGCTTGTGCTACTATGTCTGATGCCTTGCTCCTTTCTGAAGTGAAAGTGATCTGACTAGGTGAGTCATTGGCCTAATCCGGGAGGACATGGACCTGCTTTGCATGGGTCAGTAGGCCTGCTGCAGTGTTCCTTCTTTCTTATGTTCTTATGTTGTTACTATTGCTGTGCGCCCTTCTCTCTGGCTCAGCTATGTAGATGACATCTTTGCTCTTTGGTCTCATGACTAGTCTCTTCCAACCATTTCTTGATGCTCTTAATAATCTTGCCCCTTCTATTAAGTTTAAAGCTGAATGGGAATCAAATTCCTTGCTTCCTTTCCTTGATGTTCATATCCACCTCTCAGATACAGGTTTTGCTTTTTCCGTGTAGTGCAATGGCATGTACATTCATTAATTTTCTTATCATGTTCCCTTTGTTAAGAAAAGTGTTCTTATCTCCCCCTTTCTCCGTGTTCTCCGCATTTGTGATCCTCAGTTCCTTGAATCAGAAATTTCCACTCTTCATAATTTATTTTCCCGTCTTGGCTACCCTTCCCATTTCATAGACTCTGCCTTCTCACGTGCTAAACGGACTTTCTTCTCTCCCAGACTCTCTACTCCTGGGAACTCTCCTGTCCTCTGCCTTCCCTGTATTTTCAGACTTTCTAATCTCAGCAACTCTCTCCGTTCCTTAGACATAAAACTTACTTTTCGCCAGACTAACACTCTTCGCACCAATCTAGTTTATACCTCTCCTCCCTCATAGATGCTCCTGGTGTCTACTCTATTTCTTGTTCCTCCTGTCCTCTTCAGTACTTTGGAGAAGCTGGCCGTTCTCTTTCTGACAGACTCAGGGAGCACAAAAGTAGTGTTAGGCTTGCCGACACCAACAATGCTCTTTTCTGTCTTGTGAGAGATCACAGTCATCCTGTTGACTGGTCTTTTGCTAGAACTGTCTACTTCATTTCTAACTTTCACAGTCGCCGTCCGGTTGAATCCTCCCTTATACATAACTTTCATCGTATGAATGTTAGTCCTGGCTTTGTCTCAGCAGTTGCCTTCCTTTCCCATAACATTGTAAAATGCTCCAAATTTCAGAACACCGATGACTTAACCTGATTCTTTTTTTCCCCTTCACCTTCTTCCATTTTCCTCATTCCTCTTTCTCCTTTTGGTTTTCATTCTTCTGCCTTTGGTGTTCGGTCCATTATTATATTTCCTTTGTGTTCCTATTCCTACCTTTCGTGGACCCCTAGGTCCCTTGCAGTTGTCCTCTTTCTTAGTCTTTGACTGACTTCACTGTCACTACTACTACTTCTACTATTACCTCTGCCACTACCTCTCTTGTCCCTTACCTGTCTGTTGGCCTATATATGCTCCCTCCATCTCTCCTTATCGTTAGTGTGACTTTGTAAATGGTCCAAATCAGACCGAAACGTCGTCGGAAGTTCCTTTGGTCAGCCTTAAGCCAACTGAACCGATTGCGCCTAGTTGGGCTCCGCACCAAGGGGTGCCCCGTGCTAGTGTAATCTACTCTTTGCCTATCAAATGCAGACAACAACACGAAGTGAAAAACATGTTCAGTGATTTTCAGAAGTCCAAAAACAATAATTTGTTTCCAATATTGCACATAAATTCTGATTTTTTTCCCAACAGTGCACTTAAATTCTGATTTTTTTCTAAAGAAAAAGAATTAATGTTTTTAATAAATCATTTCACAGGCACTAAAGCACACTTGTATTGTAACTATGTACTTTTCAGTGGTGTGACAACTTCCAAAGAAAACATGTTTCCTCTCATAAATGTTTGTATTTTCCTCAGACAAAAAATGTCTCCTTCGCTTCAATAATTTTCCTTTTATTTTACCTATACTTTGCATTTTTTTCATTAGTGTTTCAAGGACACTGTGTCAACAGCAGTCTTGAACTGTAGTGCGATACTGTCAGCCAGTTTACTTGTCTTGAAAAAAATTACTATCCCTGATATAATTAACTAATAAATTGTATATACATGAGTTTATAGATACCTAAATCCTGAACGTTAACGAGTTATTTGTCCTCTGAGTGTTTAACAAACAATTCTCTCAAACCATTTCAAATAATATTACTATAGTACTTGTCAGTAAAGCAGACGAGCAGTTCAAAGAAACTTTCCTGTCATCTTTCATAAATACTGACACAATATGAAGCTTTTTTCTTTTATCTGCCGATTTACCTGTTTGAAATGAGTTATTAAAAGTTTTCCAAAGTGGTTAGCATTGTAATGCACATTTTTAAACCCAGGGTTCTATCCCATCTGGTTCTCGTGGTTTTCTTCATTCCATCACCTTGTAATAATTTATTTTTGCATCAGTATATTCAATATCTTGCATTTTAGTTTCCTGATATTAAAATATGATAAGTTTGAAATAGCTTATCTTGTCAACACACCGATTATGTATCTTATACCATTCGTATTTCTAACTTTATTTCTGTGATTTTTGCACTCATCTTTAGTACTTTGTATTTTGTCTTCAGCTTTCACTTCGGTTTTTGCAAACTTGAATTAAAGATTTACCTTCTTGTTCTGTTCTATTTCTTTTTCAAAGTTTTTTTTTACATTTGTAAATTCATCCCTGGTCTGCTTGAATCTCTGATAATTTTTTTCATTGGTTGGATTTCTTTGTTGTTCCAAGGTCATATTTTCATTGCTTACAGCGTCTTGCATTAAACTGTACTTTTTTTTATCACACATTTCGGTCAAGTACTGACAGTGTTGCTTCTCTAACTCTTGTCGCTTTATATGTTTAAGTATGAATTTCTTAGAACATTATAAAATACAATGATGCCATTTTCACCATTTCAATGAGCCGTCATAAAGTACTATCCATTTACTGAGGTCTAGGAATGGTGGCAGCTTCCAAGGCATTTTAATTATGCCTTGGTCATGTGATGTCATTAGCTCTAAGTACAGGTTTGTCATCTCAATCGAATATGACAATAGACATCAGTTCTCTTGGTTGAAGAAGTGTATTTAGAGCAAAGAATAATAGTACTGTTTAGATGATGAATAAGACAAGTCGATATCTTTTAAAGATACCAACAAGTTACCCATACGTCTTATTCGTCAAGGGTATGATCTATAACAACTGCAATTATCTGGAGGACATTTGTTGCTAAGCGGAAGGATATTTGGGTATATGACAGATAATAATCTCTTACTGGCCGGATCTGGTGGCAGGATTTCCGTTACTAACAGGACGACAGCAACTGCGCACCGAGGAGGAGGTCGCACCAAGGTTAACATTACTGGAATCCTCGAGCTGTTCAATGTGGACATAGTGATCTTTGAGTACGAATCTTAGCACTGGGTAATAATCACATAAGGCTGTTGAATTTGGTCTAAGGTTAGTGACCATTCAAGTGTTGAAGAAAACTTTATTTCATCCGCTTCCTGATACATAGCGACACATTCTTCCCACCACTAAAACAATTAATTACAGAGAGAGCATGAAATTAATTATGCAAGATGTAAGAAATGTTATCATGATACTGACAAGATGTAGAAAAGGACACTTGCGTATAGTTCAGGACAATTATTAACCCTTTGAGGGTTTTCGTCGTACTAGTACGTCTTACGCGTAGGGGTTTTTGACGTACTAGTACTCATAAATTCTAGCGACCTCAAATCTAGTGGGAGAAAGCTGGTAGGCCTTCATATGAAAGAATGGGTCTATGTGGTCAGTGTGCACAGTCTAAAAAAAATCCTGCAGCGCACAGTGCATAATGAGAAAAAAAAAACTTTTTCCATTTTTTTTTAATAAATCAGCGACTTTGCAGTGTATTTTCGTATGGTATTTATTGTTGTATTCTAGTTTTCTTGGTCTCATTTTATAGAATGGAAGACATATTACTGAAATTGAGATGATTTTGACTGGTTTTACAATGAAAGGTGCCTTGAAATTGAGCTCAAAGTAGCAGAAATGTTCGATTTTTACCAAACTTCAAAAGTAAACAAATCGTGCCAAGCGTGCAATACACGTCAACTGGTGAGTCTAATATTCTTTCACAAGTGCACCAATAATATTTATACCATTTTTTACACTAATGCAGTAGTCTGCATAACAGTAAATCTTATATTTTTTGTGAGAATAAAAATTCAAAGTGGAAAGCAAAAGAATATAAGAGGGGCCTTGAGACGTGACTAATGACTAGAGGAAATGTCATTTTAGTGCCAGGAATGTCTTTCTTGTTTATTCTGGACCCTATTCCGAAATTGGCATCTTTTGAAATTTGTGTGAAATTGGCAAAATTCCTAAATTTGTGACCACTGTACTGGATAGCTGAATTTATAAATGGGTGGTTTCTTGCACCCATTCGATAGAAAAAATGGAGTTCTAGCGAAATATTCATGTTTTTTGTCGACTAGTACAGTGAAATTGGCCGAAAATGGGGCTCAAAGTGGGCAAAATCGCCGATCCGTAAACATCGCCGAGACCGCTAACTTTGCGAGAGCATAATTCCGTAAGTTTTCTATCAAATTTCAAACTTTTGGTGTCGTTATGATCGGGAAAAGATTCTCTATCTTTTCATAAGAGAAAATAATTTTTTTTTTTTTAAATTTGGCCGACCCTGAGAACGAGTTTCGGAGAGGGCCTGTCGACCCTCAAAGGGTTAAAGGAAACGTTTTGCCGCTAGTGACTTCTTCAGTCCCAATATAAAGAAAACTAAGATAACTATATATATATAATTATCGATGTATTAGGACTGAAGAAGAAACACGTGGTGAAACGTTTCCTTTAATAAATATATCCTGAACTGTATACATGTGTCTTTTAATACAAGATGTGTTTGGATCTTTCTACAATACCATGAAGTCATCCCCATAATACAAACCTCCAGCTCCATGTGCCTCAATGATTTGAGAGAGGAATTACCCATAATCAAAACTCCCAGCGTCCTTGAACACTGCTGCTGCAGCTATTGTTGTTGTTGCTGCTGCTGCTACTGTTGCTGTTACTACTACTACTACTGCTGTTGTTGAAGCTGTTGTTGTTGTTGATGCTGCTGCTGCTGCTGTTGTTGCTGCTGCTCCTGTTACTGCTGCTTCTACTACTGCTGCTGCTCCTATGGTTACTGCTGCTTTTGCTGCTGCTGGTTACTCAAATGATTCTAAAACCCTTTACCTAATGACCCGATAAAGATATCTATGCAGTAAAATATACAGCCTCCTGAATCTCAATGATTTATGTAACTTATCACCATAATCCTAAACCCCAGTTCCTCATACCTCAAGGATCTGAGAAAGGCATTTATCTTATTTAAAAAAAAAAAAAAAGTTCCCTTCAAGTAAATGATCTGAGAAAGGTATCCCCCAAGACCCCAAACTTGAGCCCTGTGTCTCTCTAAATCAAGAACTTTATCCCTACAACCGAACACTGCAACTCCCTGTATCTCAGAGTTACGAGAAAAGTGTATCCCTCAAACTGAACCCATCTCTATCTCAGTGCTACGAGAAGTTCATAACCGTAACCCAAAAATCTAGCTCTTTGTATCTTGTGATCCAAGAAAAACATTTTGCTTATAAATATTAACTGATAAAAAATTACCAAATTATTCAAAAACTTTGGCAGATGTGGTGAATGGTTTTGAAAACCGACAAGTTGAATATCTGAGTCACTTATGCAACATCTGAAAATCTTTATTGAAGAAACGTTTCGCCACACAGTGGCTTCATCAGTCCAATACAAAGTAGAAATGGGTAAGGAGAGGCGGAGAATGAAGTAATCAGTCCCTCAGCCTGGAATCGATGTGTACAGTCCATCTCTTTTGTAGGAAGTGCAGCATAGGGCCAGAGAGGTGGCTGACATACTGCAGGCTGTATATAAGCCAGTTTTCAAAACCATTCATCACATCTGTCAGACACTGCAACATCATGGCATCTAGGCGCAAAGACTTCTTCAACGCTTGTCCAACCTTTGGACGACAACCTACTTACACTAGTGGTAAGTCCCACTGTGATCCCGCCACCTCCTGCTTCGACTCACCTGATTGCAGTATGTAAGCCACTTCTCTGGCCCTATGCTGAACTTCCTACAAGAGTGATAGACTGAACATATCGATTCCAGGCTGAGGGGCTGATTACGTCAATCTCCTCCTCTCCTTACCCATTTCTACTTTGTATTGGACTGATGAAGCCACTGTGTGGCGAAACATTTCTTCAGTAAAGATTCCCAGATATTGCATCAGTGACTCAGTTCTTCAACCTTGGCAGATCTTCAAAAACATATTGTTGATCTATATAAATCAGCCTAAAGTAATAATTTCGAGTGAAAAATTTATGTAAAAGTTAGTTTTTCTATGCAAAACACTTCACCCTTAAAAAATTGCTGAAAATACCGTCATTTCAAATTATATATAAAATAGTTATTATTTCAAGTAAGTACGCCAATCATCAACCAATTTTCCAATAGGAGACTTCTATCCATGACATCCTCCTCATCACCACCACTCACTAAAGACAATTTTATTTCTATAAAGTAGAGTACACTACATTTTGGGCAGCTATAAAATTAACATACAGCTACAGAACTATTATTCAGTGGTCAGTCGTCACGCGAGGTCACAGGCTCTGAGCTGCTTTGGGGATTAGTGTGGACGGTTAAAAAGCCATGGCTTGCATTTGCAGTTTTAAAAATTAATGTGGGAGAGTTGAAGGAGGAAGTCTTTCTTCTCCAGAAGGAAATTAGGAGGCTGAAGGTTCACCTCAATGGGGTTGGGAGCGAGTGTGAGGTGGCTGGAATTGTGGAGGGGAATGAGGCTACCAGCAGCGAGGTGCAGTCTGTCTCTCGCTGCGAGGAAGCTGTAGGTGGAGCGGAAGCATCGGCTACCAGCAGTGAGGTGCAGCCCAGCACCTGCTGCAAGTGGCAAGTGGTTCCCAGTAATGGGAAGAGCATCAAAATAAGGAAAGTTAAGATTTAAAGGTAGGAAATCGCTTCTCTGTTCTTCAGGATGAGTGTACTTCAGTGGCCAGTGAAGGTAAAGGTACTACTTCCCCTGCAAATAGAGGTAAGCACATAATTGTGGTTGGTGACTCACAGGTAAGATATGTGGACCGTGCTTTCTGTAATAGGAATAAGAAGGTAAGAGATAGTGTGTTTCTCAGGAGCTGGTGTTAATGACATAGTCAACAGGTTGGATAATATCATGTCAGGTAATGGGAACAAGCCTATTATCTGTCTCAGTGCTGGTGGAAATGATATTGGGAAGGGTAGGAGAGAAGAGCTGCTAGATAAGTACAGGTCAGCTATAGATTTAATTAAATCGAAGGGAGGGGTCCCAATCATATGTAGCATCTTGCCTAGAAAGGGAGTGGGCAATGAATGGTTGTCTAGGGCAATTGGTGTAAATTGCTGGCTAGACAGATACTGCAAGAAACTTGCAATCCCATTCATTGACAACTTTTATGGCAAACATGATGTGTATGCAAGGGATGGGGTACATCTTTGTGGGGCAGGGGTGGTAGCTATTGCAAACTCAATCGAGAGGGCCATTGGTGAAATGCCTTGGATTTTAAACTGATAGAAGATAGAGGTATGGGTGTGTGGGGGAAACAGTCAGGATGCAACACTAGGGTTGAAAACAATAAATGTATAAAAGACATTCATCATGAAGTTATAAATAACAGCAAGAGATCAGGTCAGAAAACAAGGGGAGAAAGCAGAGGGCAGCAAGGGACTAGCTCCCTTAGGGTCTATTATACTAATAGCAGGAGTGTAGGAAATAAGATAGATGAGCAAAGATTAATTGCAAGTGTAGGAAACATAGTTATCATTGCTATAACAGAGACCTGGCTCAATTTGAAAGAGAGATGCCTTCTGAATGTCACATACAAGGCTATAAATTATTCCACACTGACAGGGTCAGTAGGAAGGGTGGTGGAGTAGCGATGTACGTCAGAGACAATTTAAATTGTTGTGTAAGACAAGATATAAAAATTAGAAGCGTCAGCCACTGAATCTGTTTGGTTACAGCTTCTCGAGGGCCGTGAAAAGCTAATTTTGGGTGTGATTTACAGGGCCCCAAATCTTGATCGGGAGTGCGGTAAACTTGTATGGGATGAAATTCGTAAGGCCTCTACATACGAAAATGTTGTGATAATGGGAGATTTCAACTATAGACAGATTGACTGACATTATTTGACAGGAAATTTAGAGTCAAGTGACTTTCTTGATACGATTCAGGATTGTTTTTTAAAACAGTTTGTGACAGAGCCAACTAGAGGAAATAACCTGCTTCACTTGGTTCTTGCCAGCAGGGAAACGCTAATTAATAATCTTGAGGTTAATGATGAACTTGGGGAAAGTGATCACAAATCACTCAGTTTTAATATATCATGGAATTCCCCAAATAATCGCAATCAAGTCTCTGTAACTGACTTCTGCTTGGCTGATTTCATAGGACTGAAAAATTATTTGGGTGGGCTGAACTGGAATGACCTGACTATGGGTCAGGTACGTGGTGGTGATTGCCGATATGACGTTTTCCAGGGCATAGCTGCTCAGAGTACTTATGTTCCAAACAGGAAAATCAGATCAAGCAAAAATGATCCTAAATGGATGAACAATAGATTTAAACATCACATTGGTCAAAAGAGAGGAATATATAGGCAAATCAAAAGAGGAGAGGTGCAATTAAGAAAACATTATATTCAGTTAGAGAGAAATAAAAAAGGGAATAAAAGCAAAAAGAGATTATGAGGATAAAGTTGCAAGAAAATCGAAAACTAGCCCAAAAGGATTCTTTCAGGTATACAGAAGTAAGATCAGGGACAAGATAGGCCCACTCAAAAGTTCCTCAGGTCAACTCACGGACAGTGATAACGAAATGTGTAGAATTTTTAACACATACTTACTCTCAGTTTTTACACAGGAAGATACTAGCGATATTCCAGAAATAATAAATTATGTAGAACAGGATGATAATAAACTATGCACGATTCGGGACACAAGTGACATGATCCTTAGGCAAATTTATAAATTAAAACCTAACAAATCACCAGGCCCTGATGAACTGAATGCAAGGGTTCTAAAGGAATGTAAAGAGGAGATTAGCAAACCTCTGGCTAATCTTTTCAATATATCACTACAGACTGGCATGGTGCCAGATTAGTGGAAAATGGCAAATGTGATACCTGTTTTCAAAGCAGGTGACAGGTCCTTAGCTTCGAACAATAGACCAATAAGCCTAACCTCCATAGTGGGAAAATTTATGGAATCAATAATTGCTGAGGCAGTTCGTAGCCACCTTGAAAAGCGCAAATTAATCAACGAATCTCAGTATGGTTTTACAAAGAGGCGTTCTTGCCTTACAAATTTAATAACTTTCTTCACTAAGGTATTTGAGGAGGTAGATCATGGTAATGAATATGATATTGTGGATATGGACTTCAATAAGGCTTTTGACAGGGTCCCACATCAGAGACTATTGAAAAAAATTAAGGCACGTGGAATAGGAGGAGAACTTTTTTCCTGGATAGAGGCATGGTTGAGAAATAGGCAGCAGAGAGTTTGCGTAAATGGGGAGAAATCAGAGTGGGGAAGCGACACGAGCGGTGCTCCACAGGGGTCAGTGTTGGGCCCACTACTGTTCACAATCTACATAAACGACATGGATGAGGGCATAAAGCAAGTGTCATCAGCAAGTTTGCCGATGTCACGAAAATAGGCAGGCGAATTCATTCTGACGAGGACATTAGAGCACTCCAGGAAGATTTGAATAGACTGATGCAGTGGTCGGAGAAGTAGCAGATGCAGTTTAATATAGACACATGCAAAGTTCTAAATGTTGGACAGGACAATAACCACGCAACATACAAACTAAATAATGTATATCTTAATATTACGGATTGTGAAAAAGATCTAGGAGTTCTGGTTAGCAGTAATCTGAAACCAAGACAACAGTGCATAAGTGTTCGCAATAAAGCTAATAGAATCCTTGGCTTCATATCAAGAAGCATAAATAATAGGAGTCCTCAGGTTGTTCTTCAACTCTATACATCCTTGGTTAGGCCTCATTTAGATTATGTTGCACAGTTTTGGTCACCGTATTACAGAATGGATATAAATGCTCTGGAAAATGTACAATGGAACATAAGAACATAAGAACATAAGAAAAGAGGAACACTGCAGGAGGCCTGTTGGCCCATACTAGGCAGGTCCTTTACAATTCATCCCACTAACAAAACATTTGCCCAACCCAATTTTCAATGCCACCCAAGAAATAAGCTCTGATGTGAAAGTCCCACTCAAATCCAACCCCTCCCACTCATGTACTTATCCAACCTAAATTTGAAACTACCCAAAGTCCCAGCCTCAATAACCCAACTAGGTAGACTGTTCCACTCTTCTACTACCCTATTTCCAAACCAATACTTTCCTATGTCCTTTCTAAATCTAAACCTATCTAATTTAAATCCATTACTGTGGGTTCTCTCTTGGAGAGACATCCTCAAGACCTTATTAATATCCCATTTATTAATACCTATCTTCCACTTATACACTTCGATCAGGTCTCCCCTCATTCTTCGTCTAACAAGTGAATGTAACTTAAGAGTCTTTAATCTTTCTTCATAAGGAAGATTTCTAATGCTATGTATTAATTTAGTCATCCTACGCTGAATGTTTTCTAACGAATTTATGTCCATTCTGTAATATGGAGACCAGAACTGAGCTGCATAATCTAGGTGAGGCCTTACTAATGATGAATAAAGCTGCAGTATGACCTCTGGACTTCTGTTGCTTACACTTCTTGATATAAATCAAAGTAATCTATTTGCCTTATTATGAACGCTTAGGCATTGCTGTCTTGGTTTAAGGTTGCTGCTCACCATAACCCCCAAGTAGTTTTCGCAATCTGTATGGCTAAGTTCTACATCATTTAACTTATAAGTACTAGGGTTATGGGCACTCCCAGGCTTCAGAACCTTGCATTTATCTACATTGAACTGCATCTGCCACTTTTCTGACCAAGAATAGAGTTTGTTTAAATCCTCCTGAAGTTCCATAACATCTACGTTTGAATCAATTATCCTACCTATCTTTGTGTCATCGGCGAATTTGCTCATGTCACTAGTAATTCCCTCATCAAGATCATTGATATATATTATAAACAACAACGGGCCCAAGACTGATCCCTGTGGAACACCACTTGTTACAGATCCCCACTCGGGTTTAACCCCATTTATGGACTCTCTCTGCTTCCTGTCAGTGAGCCATGACTCGATCCACGAGAGCACTTTTCCCCCAATGCCATGAGCTGCCACTTTCTTTAACAGTCTATGGTGAGGAACTCTATCAAAAGCCTTACTAAAATCTAAGTAAATAATTTCAAATTCTTTATCGTGGTCAACAGCCTCAAAAGCTTTACTGAAGAAAGTTAATAAATTAGTTACACAAGACTGGCCTCTTGTGAATCCATGCTGAGTATCATTAATCAAGCTATGCTTATCGAAAAGGCTTCTTATAATCTAAGCTACAATTGACTCTAGTAATTTGCCTACAATTGAGGTCAGGCTTATTGGGCGGTAATTTGACGGTAACGACTTGCCCCCTGTTTTAAAAATAGGAATTACATTAGCAATATTCCACATATCAGACACTACACCTGTTTGAAGAGATAAATTAAAAATATTAGTTAATGGTTCACAGAGTTCCATTTTGCATTCCTTAAGAACCCTTGAAAAAAACCTCATCAGGACCCGGCGACTTATTTTGCTTCAGTCTGTCTATCTGCTTCACAACCATCTCACTAGTGATTGTGATGTTACATAATTTATCTTCCTCTAGCCCACTATAAAAATTAATTACTGGAATATTCTTAGTGTCTTCCTGTGTAAAAACTGAGAGAAAACAATCATTAAAAATCGAGCACATTTCATTCTCTTTGTCAGTAAGGTGCCCATAGTTATTTTTAAGGGGACCTATCTTATCTCTAACTTTTGTTCTATAGACCTGGAAAAACTGTTTTTTGGTTAGTTTTAGAATCCCTAGTAACTTTAACTTCATAGTCCCTTTTAGCTTTTCTTATCCCCTTTTTAATGTCCCTCTTAATGTCAATATACTGATTCATAAGATGACCCTCACCTCTTTTGATACGCCTATAAATTCCTTTCTTATGCCCTAGTAGATATTTGAGCCTATTATTCATCCATTTTGGGTCATTTTTATTTGATCTAATTTCTTTATATGGGATAAACGTTCTTTGAGCAGCATGTATAGTGTTCAGAAAACTGTCATATTGATAGCTCTCTTCGTTACCACAGTCAACAGATGGTAAGTGTTCTCTAAGCCCATCGTAATCTGCTAAGCGAAAATCTGGGACTGTTACTGAGTTATCGCTACTATCGTACTTCCATTCAATGCTAAATGTAATTGATTTGTGGTCGCTAGCACCCAGTTCCTCTGAAATTTCTAAATTATTAACAATGGATTCATTGTTTGCCATAACTAAGTCAAGCAGGTTATTTCCCCTTGTAGGTTCTGTCACAAACTGCTTCAAAAAACAAACCTGAACTACTTCTAAGAAGTCATATGATTCTAAATTCCCAGTCAAGAAATTCCAATCAATATGACTAAAGTTAAAGTCTCCTAGAATTACTACATTATCGTGCCTTGTGGCACGGTATATCACTCCTAAAATCAGTTTTTCATGCCCCTCTGAAAATTCTATCCAAACAGACTCTGTATGTGTTACTTCAGACTTAATACCCGTTTTTATGCAACAGTTCAAGCGATCTCGGACATACAATGCCACCCCACCCCCCTTCCCGATACTTCTATCTACTTGGAACAATTTAAAACCCTGAATATGACATTCCGCAGGCATGTCCCGACTTTTTGAATTAAACCACGTCTCAGTTAAGGCAAATACATCAATGTTACCTGCACTAGCAACTAATTTCAACTCGTCCATCTTATTCCTAGCATAATAAACATTGAAAGACTCTCCTTTCTCTTTACCCTTCCTGCTCATTTCTGTTTTTCTACTAAACCTATTATTGTCCTTATCACCCAAAGTCCCTGGCTTTTCAATATCTACTTCGTTCTGCTTATTACTAGTTCCCCTAGAACTCGTAATATTACTACACTGGGACTTCACTGTTTTCCTGCCAAAACCCATACCACTAACTATTCCTAGTTTAAAGTCCTAACTGCTTCCTCCACTGCAGTTGCCAGTGCTACCACCCCAGACCTAGATAAGTGAACCCCATCCCTGGCATACATGTCATTTCCGCCATAGAAGAGGTCCCAGTTGTCAATGAATGTTACCGCATTTTCCTTACAGTATTTGTCCAGCCAGCAATTGACACCAATTGCCCTGGACAACCATTCATTTACAACTCCTAGTCTTGGCAAAATACCACATATGACAGGGTTCCCACCCTTACTCCTAATTATTTCTATTGCTGACCTATAACTGCTAATCAGGTCTTCACTCCTATGTCTGCCAACATCGTTGCCTCCAGCACTGAGACAGATAATAGGATTGCTCCCATTACCTCTCATGATGTCATCCAGATGGCTAACAATATCCTCCATCCCAGCCCCAGGAAAGCAAACTCTCTGTCTCCTACTCCTGTCCTTCAAGCAGAACGCCTTATCCATATACCTAACTTGGCTATCCCCAACAACAATATTCTTACCTTCCTTAGTGTCGTTCGTCGTGATGTTCCCAGTAGTCGACTCACATTTGTCGGGTAGCACTGAGAATATATTAGATGTTTCCACAACAGTTTCCATGGCAGTCTCTTTCTTCTTCATCGTTTCTACCTTTCCATTCGTCTTCTTGATCGTCAACTTCGTTCCCTGCTGTCCAGCCACTGACCAGTTTCCCTTCTTGACCTGAGGACTCAAAACAGGAGGACTACTACGAATCTTCTTGTTTTCCTCGGTCAGTCACCGAATCTCCATCTTTGCCAACCTCAATTCTTCCTTAAGCTGTTGGTAAAGTTGCTCGATGGAGGGCATCTTGCTTCAATTCGTAGAGAGCGCGCAAACAGGTCTTCACAGAGCTAAGCACACGTCAACACTGCGCAAAAGCCAACTCATTCAGGAGCTACTGCGCAGCATGTCCGCATGGCCCAATAGCGATGCGAACAATGGAGGATGACAAAGTTGATCCCATGTATCAGAAACCTTCCCTATGAGGATAGACTAAGAGCCCTGAATCTGCACTCTCTAGAAAGACCTAGAATTAGGGGGGATATGATTGAGGTGTATAAATGGAAGACAGGAATAAATAAAGGAGATGTAAATAGTGTGCTGAAAATATCTAGCCTAGACAGGACTCGCAGCAATGGTTTAAGTTGGAAAAATTCAGATTCAGGAAGGATATAGGAAAGTACTGGTTTGGTAATAGAGTTGTGGATGAGTGGAACTAACTCCCAAGTACAGTCCTAGAGGCCAGAATGTTGTGTAGCTTTAAAAATAGGTTGGATAAATACATGAGTGGGTGTGGGTGGGTGTGAGTTGGACCTGATTAGCTTGTGCTACCAGGATGGTTGCCGTGTTCCTCCCTTAAGTCAAGGTGACCTGACCTGACTAGGTTGAGTACATTGGCTTAAGCCGGTAGGAGACTTGGACCTGCCTCGCATGGGCCAGTAGGCCTGCCGCAGTGTTCCTTTGTTCTATTGGGTTAGTGTTCGCATCGCTATTGGGCCGTGTGGACGTGCTGCGCAGTAGCTCCTGATTGAGTTGGCTTTTGTGCAGTGTTGACGTGTACTTAGCTCTGTGATGACCTGTTTGTGCGCTCTCTACAAATTGAAGCAAGATGCCCTCCATCGAGCAACTTCACCAACAGCTTAAGGAAGAATTGAGGATAGCGAAGTTGGAGATTCGGCGACTGACCGAGGAAAACAAGAAGATTCGTAGTAGTCCTCCTGTTTTGAGTCCTCAGGTCAAGAAGGGAAACTGGTCAGTAGCTAGACAGCAGGGAACGAAGTAGACGATCAAGAAGACGAATGGAAAGATAGAAACGATGAAGAAGAAAGAGACTGCCGTGGAAACTGTTGTGGAAACATCTAATACATTCTCAGTGCTACCTGACGAATGTGAGTCGACTACTGGGAACGTCACGACGAACGACATTAGTGAATGTAAGAATATTGTTGTTGGGGATAGCCAAGTTAGGTATATGGATAGGGCATTCTGCTTGAAGGACAGGAGTAGGAGACAGAGAGTTTGCTCTCCTGGGGATGGGATGGAGGATATTGTTAGCCGTCTGGATGACATCATGAGAGGTAATGGGAGGAATCCTATTATCTGTCTCAGTGCTGGAGGCAACGATGTTGGCAGACGTAGGAGTGAAGACCTGATTAGCAGGTATAGGTCAGCAATAGAAATAATTAGGAGTAAGGGTGGGAACCCTGTCATATGTGGTATTTTGCCAAGGAGAGGAGTTGGAAATGAATGGTTGTCCAGGGCAATTGCTGGCTGGACAAATACTGTAAGGAAAATGCGGTAACATTCATTGACAACTGGGACCTCTTCTATGGCAGAAATGTCATGTATGCCAGGGATGAGGTTCACTTATTTAGGTGTGGGGTGGTAGCACTGGCAACTGCAGTGGAGGGAGCATTTAGGACTTTAAACTAGGAATAGTTAGTGGTATAGGTTTTGGCAGGAAAACAGTGAAGTCCCAGTGTAGTAATATTACGAGTTCTAGGGGAACTAGTAATAAGCAAAACGAGGTAGATATTGAAAAGCCAGGGACTTTGGGTGATAAGGACAGTGATAGGTTTAGTAGAAAAACAGAAATGAGCAGGAAGGGTAAAGAGAAAGGAGAGTCTTTCAATGTTTATTATGCTAATTGCCGTAGTGCTAGGAATAAGATGGACGAGTTGAGATTAGTTGCTAGTGCAGGTAACATTGATGTATTTGCCTTAACTGAGACGTGGTTTAATTCAAAAAGTCGGGACATGCCTGCGGAATGTCATATTCAGGGTTTTAAATTGTTCCAAGTAGATAGAAGTATCGGGAAGGGGGGTGGGGTGTCATTGTATGTCCGAGATCGCTTGAACTGTTGCATAAAAACGGGTATTAAGTCTGAAGTAACACATACAGAGTCTGTTTGGATAGAATTTTCAGAGGGGCATGAAAAACTGATTTTAGGAGTGATATACCGTCCCCCAAACTTAGATAGGGACCAAGGGAGACTACTATGGGAGGAAATTGTTAAGGCCACAAGGCACGATAATGTAGTAATTCTAGGAGACTTTAACTTTAGTCATATTGATTGGAATTTCTTGACTGGTAATTTAGAATCATACGACTTCTTAGAAGTAGTTCAGGATTGTTTTTTGAAGCAGTTTGTGACAGAACCTACAAGGGGAAATAACCTGCTTGACTTAGTTATGGCAAACAATGAATCCCTTGTTAATAATTTAGAAATTTCATAGGAACTGGGTGCTAGTGACCACAAATCAATTACATTTAGCATTGAATGGAAGTACGATAGTAGCGATAACTCAGTAACAGTCCCAGATTTTCGCTTAGCAGATTACGATGGGCTTAGTGAACACTTACCATCTGTTGACTGGGGTAACGAAGAGAGCTATCAATATGACAGTTTTCTGAACACTATACATGCTGCTCAAAGAACGTTTATCCCATATAAAGAAATTAGATCAAATAAAAATGACCCAAAATGGATGAATAATAGGCTCAAATATCTACTAGGGCATAAGAAAGGAATTTATAGGCGTATCAAAAGAGGTGAGGGTCATCTTATGAATCAGTATATTGATATTAATAGGGACATTAAAAAGGGGATAAGAAAAGCTAAAAGGGACTATGAAATTAAAGTTGCTAGGGGTTCTAAAACTAACCCAAAAAGTTTGTTCCAGGTCTATAGAACAAAAGTTAGAGATAAGATAGGTCCCCTTAAAAATAACTATGGGCACCTTACTGACAAAGAGAATGAAATGTGCTCGATTTTTAATGATTATTTTCTCTCAGTTTTTACACAGGAAGACACTAACAATATTCCAGTAATTAATTTTGTAGTGGGCTAGAAGATAAATTATGTAACATCACAGTCACTAGTGAAATGGTTGTGAAGCAGATAGACAGACTGAAGCAAAATAAGTCGCCGGGTCCTGATGAGGTTTTTTCAAGGGTTCTTAAGGAATGCAAAATGGAACTCTGTGAACCATTAACTAATATTTTTAATTTATCTCTTCAAACAGGTGTAGTGTCTGATATGTGGAAGATGGCTAATGTAATTCCTATTTTTAAAACAGGGGACAAATCGTTACCGTCAAATTACCGCCCAATAAGCCTGACCTCAATTGTAGGCAAATTGCTAGAGTCAATTATGGCTGAGATTATAAGAAGCCATCTCGATAAGCATAGCTTGATTAATGATACTCAGCATGGATTCACAAGAGGCCGGTCTTGTCTAACTAATTTATTAACTTTCTTCAGTAAAGCTTTTGAGGCTGTTGACCACGATAAAGAATTTGATATTAATTACTTAGATTTTAGTAAGGCTTTTGATAGAGTTCCGCACCATAGACTGTTAAAGAAAGTGGCAGCTCATGGCATTGGGGGAAAAGTGCTCTCGTGGATCTAGTCATGGCTCACTGACAGGAAGCAGAGAGTGTCCATAAATGGGGTTAAATCCGAGTGGGGATCTGTAACAAGTGGCGTTCCACAGGGATCAGTCTTGGGCCCGTTGTTGTTTACAATATATATCAATGATCTTGATGAGGGAATTACTAGTGATATGAGCAAATTCGCCGATGACACAAAGATAGGTAGGATAATTGATTCAAACGTAGATGTTATGGAACTTCAGGAGGATTTAAACAAACTCTATTCTTGGTCAGAAAAGTGGCAGATGCAGTTCACTGTAGATAAATGCAAGGTCCTGAAGCTCGGGAGTGCCCGTAACCCTAGTATTTATAAGTTAAATGATGCAGAACTTAGCCATACAGATTGCGAAAAGGACTTGGGGGTTATGGTGAGCAGCAACCTTAAACCAAGACAGCAATGCCTAAGCGTACGTAATAAGGCAAATAGATTACTGGGATTTATATCAAGAAGTGTAAGCAACAGAAGTCCAGAGGTCATACTGCAACTTTATACATCATTAGTAAGGCCTCACTTAGATTATGCAGCTCAGTTCTGGTCTCCATATTACAGAGTGGACATAAATTCGTTAGAAAACATTCAGCGTAGGATGACTAAATTAATACATAGCATTAGAAATCTTCCTTATGAAGAAAGATTGAAGACTCTTAAGTTACATTCACTTGTTAGACGAAAAATGAGGGGAGACCTGATCGAAGTGTATAAGTGTATAAGGACCTGCCTAGTATGGGCCAACAGGCCTGCTGCAGTGTTCCACCTTTCTTATGTTCTTATGTTCTTATGTTCTTATAAACACCAACACATGATCAACACCACCACATGACCACAATCACCTCCACATGATCATTACCAGCACCACATGATCATAAACACCACTACATGACCCAAATCACCACCACATGATCATAAACACCATCACGTGATCATAAACACCACCGCGTGATCACAGTCCCCACCACTTGATCGTAAACACCACCACATGATCATCAACACCATCACATGATCATCAACACCATCACATGATCATATACCTCCATATAATCATAAACACCACTATATGATCAAAAACATCACCATGTGATCATAAACACTACGTGATCATGAACACAACAAGCTCATAAATATCTAACGATCGTAAACTCCACCACATGATCATAAACTCCACTACATGGTCATAAGCATCACCACATGATCATAAACACTCCCATATGATCATAAACATCGCCACACGATCATAAACATCACCACATGATCATAAACATCACATCATCATAAAGATCACATGATAATAAACACAACCACATCACCATAAACACCACCACATCATCATCACCGCTCCCAAATCATCATTAACACCACCACAACATCATTAACATCACCACATGATCATAAACATCACATGATCATTAACATCACCACATGTTCATAAACACTTCACTCAAGGAAAAAGATCTTGGGGTGAGTATAACACTGAGCACATCTCCTGAGGCGAATATCAACCAAATAACTGCTGCAGCATACGGGCGCCTATCAAACCTAAGAACAGCATTCCGACATCTTAATAAGGAATCGTTCAGGACCCTGTTCACTGTGTACGTTAGGCCCATATTGGAGCATGCAGCACCAGTTAGGAACCCACACCTAGCCAAGCACGTAAAGAAACTAGAGAAAGTGCAAAGATTTGCAACAAGACTAGTCCCAGAGCTAAGCGGTATGTCCTACGAGGAGAGGTTAAGGGAAAATCTACCTGACGACACTGGAGGACAGGAGAGATAGAGATGACTTGATAACATATAAAATACTGAAAAGAATTGACAAGGTGGACAAAGACAGGATGTTCCAGAGATAGGACACAGCAACAAGAGGACACAGTTGGAATTTGAAGACAGATGAATCACGGGGATGTTAGGAAGTATTTCTTCAGTCGCAGAGTAGTTAGGAAGTGAAATAGTTTGGGAAGCGATGTAGTGGAGGCAGGATCCAAACATAGCTTTAAGCAGAGGTATGATAAAGCTAATAAGAACATAAGAACATAAGAGCGAAGGAACACTGCAGCGGGCCTACTGGCCCATGCGAGGCAGGTCCAAGTCTCCTACCGGCTTAAGCCAATGCACCCAACCTAGTCAGGTCAGGTCACATTGACTTAAGGGTGGAACACGGCAACCGACCTGGTAGCACAAGCTATCAGGTCCAACTCACACCCACCCACATCCACTCATGATGTGACTTTTTCTGATGAAATTAGTTAAAACGAGAAAAAATTGTGGGTTGTGGGTGTTGTGGGATGTGGGTGTTGTGGGATGTGGGTGTTGTGGGTTTTGGGCGTTGTTGTCGAACTAGAGATACCGAGAAAGTGGTTATAAGTTGTGGGTTGTTGTGGGTGTTGTGGGTTGTGGGTGTTGTGGGATGTGGGTGTTGTGGGATGTGGGTGTTGTGGGTTTTGGGCGTTGTTGTCGAACTAGAGATACCGAAAAAGTGGTTATAAGTTGTGGGTTGTTGTGGGTGTTGTGGGTTGTGGGTGTTGTGGGTTGTGGGTGTTGTGGGATGTGGGTGTTGTGGGATGTGGGTGTTGTGGGTTTTGGGCGTTGTTGTCGAACTAGAGATACCGAAAAAGTGGTTATAAGTTGTGGGTTGTTGTTGTGACTTTTCTGATGAAATTAGTTAAAACGAGAAAAAATGTGGGTTGTGGGTGTTGTGGGATGTGGGTGTTGTGGGATGTGGGTGTTGTGGATTGTGGGCGTTGTTGTCGAACTAGAGATACCGAAAAAGTGGTTATAAGTTGTGGGTTGTTGTTGTGACTTTTTCTGATGAAATTAGTTAAAACGAGAAAAAAATGTGGGTTGTGGGTGTTGTGGGATATGGGTGTTGTGGGTTGTGGGGGTGTTGTGGGTTGTGGGTGTTGTTGTCGAACTAGAGATACCGAAAAGATGTAAGTGGGTTGTTGTTGTCACTTTTTCTGGTGAAATTAGTTAAAACGAGAAAAAATTGTGGGTTGTGGTTGTGGGTTGTGGGTGTTGTGGGTTGTGGGTGTTGTGGGATGTGGGTGTTGTAGGTTGTGGGTGATGTGGGTTGTGAGTGATCGTGTGTGTTTGGATTGTGTTCATGTTTTTTTGCGTTCATGTTATATCTTAGTTGGAGGTGAGTGGGATCGTCTTGGTTATAGTGATTTGAGAGGATTTGTGTGAAAATGGGTGTTAGTCTGTGATGTTGATCTTAGTTTATGGTGATTTTGGTGGTGTTTTGACTGTATTCAGTGGTGTATTAGCAGTACTCAAATGGTGTTTGAGACTATTCAAAGGTGTTTTTGAAGGTGTTCAAATGATGTGCAAGAGTATTTATGAAGGTGTTCTGGGAGTATTCAGTGGTGATTTGGGGGTATTCGAATGATGTTTTTGGAGTATTCAAAATGATATTTTGGAAGTGTTTCAGTGTTGTTTGGAAATGTTCAAAGGTATTTTTGTGAGTATTCAAATGATTTATGAGTGTTTTGAAGGTGTTCAAAGTAAAGTGAGGTGTGTGTGCGTATTAACATCGTAATATGTAAAATTGTGACTAGTGAATTAATCGAAAAGTGGTTGTAAGTGTTGTGGTGACTTTTTCTGATGAAATAGTTAAAACGAGAAAAATTGTGGGTTATGAGTGAAAATTGTGAGGTGTTGGTGGGAGTGTGAGGGCTTGGGAGGGTGGGGAGAAGGAGAGAGAGAAGGTTACTTCGTGGGGAGTGACCTGAGATGAAATAGTTAAAACGAGAAAAATGTCTAGACTTGTGTTGTATTTTGTAAAGAAATTGTGGATTGTTGTGGGTATTAACGACAAAAAATGTGAAATTATTTGGGTTATCCTGGGTTAAGAGTGAAAAATGTGTAGGGGGGAGTCGACAAGATTCAACCTGTGTGTGCGGTCATCACGTGACGTCACTGACATAGGGGGAAGTCGACAAGATTCAGCCTGGGTGTGAGGTCATCACGTGACGCCACTGACATAAGGGGAAGTCGACAAGATTCAGCTTGTATGTGTGAGGTTATCACGTGACATCACTGACCGCCGAGTAAACATAGGTGGGGTGACGTCACACTTGTTTAGACCTGTAGTAAGAGAGAGTACCATGCCCCATAGGAGTTCATTTGAATGCTTACCCTGAGAGGGGTGAATCCAAAAAAAACTTGATCCGAGGAGATCATAAGAAAATTAAATTAAAAAAAAAATTGGGATGAGGGTGAAAGTGGGAGGGGGAACCTCAAAAATTTGATCCGAGGAGATGGAGATCATAAGAAAATGAAAAAAAATCGGAAAAAAATTCGGGGAGTGGGGGTGGGATGGGGGTGAAAGTGGGAGAGGGGAACCTCAAAAATTTGATCCGAGGAGATGGAGAGCACAAGAAAATGAAATTAAAAAAAAAAATTGGGATGGGGGTGAAAGTGGGAGGGGCAATCCAAAAAACTTCATCCGAGGAGAGCACAAGAAATTAAAAAAGAAAAAATTCGAAAAAAATCTGAAAAAAATTCGGAGCGTGGGGGCAATCCGAACGACGCTGCAGAAGGTGCAGCAGAAGGCACGGGCGGGCGCGACGGGCGGGCGCGAGGGGGCGTGGGCGGGCGGCCGGGTCGGCGCGACGGGCGGGGACCGCTGGGGGGGCGCTGGGGGGGCGCGGGTGGGGGGCGCGGGGGGCGCGGGGGGCGCGGGTGGGGGGCGCAAGGGGCGCGGGTGGGTGGCGCGGGTGGGGGGCGCGGGTGGGGGGCGCGGGTGGGGGGCGCGGGTGGGGGGCGCAGGTGGGGGGCTCGTGGGGCGCAGGGGGCGTGGGTGGGGGGCGCGGGGGGCGCGGGTGGGTGGCGCGGGTGGGTGGCGCGGGGGGCGCGGGTGGGTGGCGCGGGGGGCGCGGGTGGGGGTAGAGGGTGAGGTGGTCTCGAGGGCGAGGTGGTCTCAAGGGTGAGGTGGTCTCGAGGGCGAGGTCAATCTCATTAGCATATAGGTGTGAGAAGGAGCCACTCAGGAAAAGGAGCCACTCACGTAAAGGAAGCCCCTCAGCTGCAGCCCTTTTCAGGAGGAGCCGCTCAGGAAAAGGAAGCCACTGAGCTGCAGAAGCCACTGAGCCGCCTTCGGTACTACTTATATATATATATATATATATATATATATATATATATATATATATATATATATATATATATATATATATATATATATATATATATATATATATATATATATATATATATATATATATATATATATATATATATATATATATATATATATATATATATATATATATATATATATATATATATATATATATATATATATATATATATATATATATATATATATATATATATATATATATATATATATAATGTCGTGCCGAATATGTAAAACTGGTCAATTAGCAAGAACTCATTTAAAATTAAGCCCTTTCTGAAATTTTTTTTTATACGTTTATAGATATATTTTTTCATTAATGTTAATGTAAAAATTTATAATTTTGCTCCAAAAGAATCTTCGAAAACTTACCTAACCTTATTATAACAAGAGCAATTTATTTTAGCCTAACCCAACTAAATATATTTTAAATACGTTTACAATAATTAATTCTAAACAAACACAATCAAATATATTTTTTTTCGTTAGGTTCAGAAAGATTTTGGCAAAATTATTGCATACACAAATTTTCACTTGTCCTCTATGGCAAGATGAGCGTTGCTATTTAAGCCAAGA